>NC_136496.1:57843973-57978973 GCF_053919585.1 Euprymna scolopes
TTCATGATCATTTGCATGTGCATAAGGTGTCTGCCAGATGAATTCCTAGTTTCTCACACCATTCCAGAAGCGAGAATGCGTCGAGTGTTCGAGGATGAATTTGGAGATGTGCCAAGAAGATGAGTCAAAGTTTTTCAAAAGACTGATTCCCAAGATGAAACCTGGATCAATCACTATGATCCAGAGACCAAAGCCCAGTCAATGCAGTGGTAGCAATTGGACTCGCCACCTCCAAAGGAGGCAAGGGTGGAGCCCTCCGCTGGCAAATGCTCACTGTCCTCTGGGACCAGGTCGAAGTAGTGATGACAGATTTCCTGACAAAGGGTACCACAATTACAGGAGCCTATTATGCTTCACTTTTGAGGAAATTAAGGGAAGCTATTAAAATCAAGGGGCGAGGCAAGATCAGCAAAGGTACCCTCCTCCTGCAGGACAACGCTCCGGCCCACAACTTGCATGTCGCCAGATCAGAAGTACGGGCATGTGGTTATGAAATTCTCCCCATCTTCTCTATTCTCCTGACCTTTCACCCTCTGACTTTCACCTCTTTCCAGCCATGAAGTTGTTTTTGAAAGGAATGAGTTTCCCAGAGTATTTCTGAAGTCATGTCGTGGTTGCAGGACCAGCTGTGGTGTTCTACAAAAATGGTCTCCAGAGCTGCATCAAACGATAGGAGAAATGCATAATTCTGGACGGTTCCTATGTAGAGAAAGACTAATAACTGTGCCAAGTTTCGTTGCTCTACTGCTATGGGAAGTGGGTCAGGGGCATTACTTATTGCACGCCCCTCGTATCTGTATCCTCGAAAAAGACATTACAGGGATAACAAATATAAACAGATATATAAGTGACTTAATATTGGTGACTTGTGTTCGGATTTGAAGCCTACTATTGTTCTGATGCCCTGTAACACGTATAAGTAAATATTACGTGCATTATTATTATAATCGAGCACTCATAGTAATAAGAATATAATTCATAGAAAAAGCTAAACTAAAAAGCAACTAAAATATAAACAAAAGTAAAACTATCTAAGCAAAACCAGGTTAAAACATATTCCCATTTTAAATCAAAATGAAGAATGAATAACCCGTGTCTAAAACTAAACGAGGAAAAGTAAAGTAGATGCCAGTTGACAATTTGTCTAATAAAATAACGTCCATAGACAAGAGAAAACATGGGCGAGAATAACAAATAATTTTATTATATATCTAGCAAATCAAACACCACGTATATAGAAAAACACGCGGTAACATTGATTCCATGCATTAGTCTAACCAGTCCTGACGGGCTGAATCTCAGAAAATTCTGTATTGCTTAATTGTCATATTAATCTCTCTCTCTCTCTCTCTCTCTCTCTCTCTCTCTCTCTCTATATATATATATATATATATATATATATATATATATATATATATATATATATTCCTAACTTATGACCTATGTCTGCTCAGATATTAAGCTTTTAAAGTAAATGCCGAAAACTGATATATAAAATTTGAAAATTACCTTATTTTATGCTGATACATGAAAATATACGAGGGGCGTTAATACTTCCTGATTTTTATTCCTACTGAATGGATCAGATAGGATTGCAAATTGTATTATAATGCTGACTGAGCTTATGCATACATCATGAACATGCATCAGCAGCAGAGATGCATTATTGAATTCCTATCCTAAGTGCATTGAGATGTGTGGTTACTGTGTAGAAAAATAAATTCTGGAGCACAAACGGTCACTCGTTTCCGCTTTTGTCTTCGTAGATCTTCAACTTTTTTTAGTAAAAATAAATAAATAAATAGGAGGCTTTGGAACCATCATCGTAGATGTCTTAAGTGCAACAGATACACTGTCCGTATTTGAATATTACATGCATGTCGGTTTTTGAATCTTGATATTGATACACTAAATACATCCCCATTATATTGATAAGGATAAATCTTTTTGCTACGACGGTTGCTGGAAATTTGGACAAAAAGTACCACCCAAGAATCCGTTTATGACAATCAGACCGACAAATACGGCACCAGAAACTGGTCCTGTATCTATCGGACTGAGATACGCTCTCGGGCCTTGCCACCTAGCTTTCAAGTGGGGCAAGTTTATTGTTTGTTGCTAGAGATGCCCCTACCGGGGAATACCGATGGGGATGCCCAGACAATCTTTGCTGGATGAGAATGCCCCTCCTTTGGAAGTGCTGTCTGGACTTCTCCACTTTCTGACTTTGTTTTACGTCTTGCTGAGGTAAGGGGCAAATAAATATCTAAACTCACTATTAGGTGTTGACGAGAAAACATTCGATTATATATGATTATAGATTAGTAATGTGTACACATGCGACCTGTTGAAAAGTATTGCTTTCTAGTTGAGAATATGAGCAATACCTTTTTTTAAAGAACGTGGTTTTTCGATTAAAAAGATTTTCTACACATTCATTTTTTAAAAAGATTTTCTACACATTAATTTTTAATATTGTTATAAACCTATGTTAAGTACAATCAGGGTGTTTGCATGTGTATGGTCTGCTGTGTTTATCCGAATTTATTCCAATGTGAGAAGTTAACAATCATTTCAGCGAACAAGCGCATCCTTATTTGCAACTTGATTTTGCGCTACACTACACTAATGTAAATAGTTTCGTTCGGCTGCTAAAAATTTGCAAGATTTTATTTTTGTTTGATGAGTTAATTTTTCTGCAATACCTACACACCCACACACACAAACACACACACACACATATATATATATATATATATATATATATATATATACAGTGAGAGGTATAGAATAGAGATATGATATATACGTATATGTGTGTATATATATATATATATATACATATTCGTATATATACTTATATATAGATATATTTTATGTATATATACTTGTATGATAAAATATATAAATATTGTATATATATATATATATATATATATATACATATTAATATGCATATACTAAATAAATTAATAACAAGATGACACATCGATGAAACCCTATATTTACTATTAAACAGTTTAATAAAATACTAAGTTAAATCGTTAGTAACTAACGTATCAACGTCAAGATAAAATATACTTTTTTCCAGTGGCGGCTCGTGCCTAAGATTAGTGGGGGTGCTGTTATAAAGAAAACACCTATTGTTTTAATATTGTGTAAAAATAAAACAAACATAAAATATACATAATTTATACGTATGCACACGTATAAAAATACAATAACTTAAAGGAATCCTAAATAGATGTAAATATTTTAATTATTTTACTTATTACATTCATTTGAAAGTAAACTTCATTCTCCTTGTTTTAATTTGTGAGAAAAGATTGATAATAAATATTCTAGCATTTCGTGTAATGCTTGCTGCATTCCTCATTATTAAATTAAGTTGATGCGCATAACAGTGAGTGAAATGCGCATTACTATAAACTGCTTTTATTTTCGCCTGAGCACCAGCGTTTTTGCCTTTCATGACATTTGCATCATCAAATGTCTGAGCTATCAGTTTTTGGCGATTCCCTTGAAGGATTATATCTAATTGTTTTAGAATACATTTTGATATCCCATCAGCGGTTTGGTTTTCTGGAATAAAGAATCCCCAAATGCGTTCAAGTATTTTTTCATCCAAGACGTACCGTAAAACAATGATCATTTGTGTATGTTCAGACACATCTGTTATTTCATCAGCCATGACAGCTACAAAGGAAGCTTTGCTAATTTCTGCCCTTATTTCATCATGGTATATTTGTAAAAGACAGTCAAGTATGTCATTCTGAATAGTCTTGGAAACACCTTTGAAGACATTACTGGTTTCTAAGTGATTCTTTAAATCTGGATCTAATTAAGATGCAAAATTTAAAAATCCTCTAAATACACTTGGATTTACTGAATCATCTTTTTCATCATGTCCTCGTTAGGGAGTTTCAAAGTTACTACAAAAGGAAATACAATCTATTATTTTAGATAAAATTTCACGGTTCTTCTTAACATTCATATTATGATGATTGATTGAAAGTCTGCAGGCCTCACTAAGTTTTACTTTAATATTTATGGTCCCCAAAATTGATAGGGAAACTACATTGTCAACGTGCTTCTCATGCTTTTCAGTTCTATCTTTCATTGTGCTAATAGTTCTGAAACTATCTTTTGTCCATGTTACATCACCCCCTAACAACAAACAAGTTAGTTCACAGCCGCAAAGCTGACTTTTCCGTTGGTACCATTAAAGCTACGAATATACACTTTGTTGTTGCTAATGCCTGGCTGAGATATTTGAATATCAGGCGTTGAACAGCTTCTTTTCTTAATTACAACTTTATCATGGAGAGACAGCTGTGAAAACTCAATCTGTTGAAGTTCATTTACCGTCGCAGAAGTTATTTCTTGGGGGTGCAAGTAGACCATGGTTAAATTCTTTTTATATCAATTGTATTGGGAAAGGTAAGTACTAGGTAATCTATTAGTAGAATATCAATTAGGGTAGAAGGAATACAATGTTTACGTGATCCTCTTTTTGCGATTCAACTGAACCGGAAGTTCTATCTGAGTTGAATCATACTTTTATAACTTTTAGGTCACAGATTTTTATTAACAAAAAAGTTTTACTATTTAACAACGGTTTTATTTATAAAAAACTTGTTGTTAATTAAAAATAGGCGTATAACAAAATAAGCTTGTCATTAAAATTGCTTTTTTTAATACAAATATTTTTAACTTTTCCATTATAAGCCGTCGAAAAAGGGGTAATACGCAAAAACATTTTAATCAAAAAACACTATTTTAAATTGTATACACTTTACAGAGTAATAAAATAATATACAAATATATATTTTTTTAAACATTACAGATTAAATAAAATTTTACCGCAGGCAAACAAACGAAAAACATTGTTTAAATGCATTTAATTTACAATTTTTTGATAATTTATTTTTTCATAACAACAAAATCTTTGCCTGCAAACGATGGTAAAGTTAGGAGATTACCATTTAAAAATGGTTTTATTGGATAACAGTGTTATTTAAAATTAAAAATGTGTGTGTTATAACAAATCTTTGTAAATAAAATATAGAATAAAAAAGTTTACATGTTTGTACTATGAGCAAACAAAAAAAAATAAAGATACATAATTTTATTTACAAATCTTTTTAAAACTTTTTATATAAAAATAAAAGCAAATTTTGCTATTTACTATTTACTTATATAAACAACGGTTTTACATACTCGTCTTGTTATTGCACATTTTAATTAAAAAAACTTCGTTCAGTGTAAAACTTCTTGCTTTGTCCTCGTGGGATGTAAATAAATGCTAAAGCTTTATATATATATATATATATATATATATATATATATATATATATATATAATGTGTGTATATATATAATGTGTGTATATATATAATGTGTGTATATATATAATGTGTATATATAATATGTGTATATATATAATGTGTATATATAATATGTGTATATATATAATGTGTATATATAATGTATGTGTATATATATATAATGTATATATATAATGTGTGTATATATAATGTGTAATATAATGTGTGTATATATAATGTGTATATATATAATGTGTGTGTATATATAGTGTGTATATATATAATGTGTATATACATAATGTGTGTATATATATAATGTGTATATATAATGTGTGTATATATATAATGTGTATATATATAATGTGTGTATATATAATGTGTATATATATAATGTGTGTATATATATAATGTGTATATATAATGTCTGTGTATATATATAATGTGTATATATATAATGTGTATATATAATGTGTATATATAATGTGTGTATATATATAATGCGTATATATATAATGTGTGTGTATATATAATGTGTATATATAATGTGTGTATATATATATAATGTGTATATATATAATGTGTATATATATAATGTGTGTATATATATAATGTGTATATATAATGTGTGTATATATACAACGTATATATATATAGTGTGTGTATATATATAATGTGTATATACATAATGTGTGGGTATATATATATAATGTGTGTGTATATATATAATGTGTATATATAATGTGTGTATATATATATAATGTGTATATATATAATGTGTGTATATATATAATGTGTATATATATGCGTGTGTATATATATGCGTGTATATATATATATGTGTGTGTATATATATGTGTGGGTATATATGTGCGTGTATATATGTGTGTATATATATGTGTGTATATATATATCGTGCGTGTATATATATATGTATATATATGCGTGTATATGTATGTGTGTATATATGTGTGTACATATATGTGTGTATATATATATGTGTGTGTATATGTGTGTGTTTATATGTGTGTGTGGGTGTATATATGTGTATATATATATGTGTGTGTATATATATATGTGTGTGTGTGGATATATATGTGTATATATATATATATATATATATATATATATATAAGGTAAAAACATTTCTAACTAAAATGTATTTTAAAATATAAACTTTTCTTCGCTTTTCTATAGAAAAAAATGTAAATATTTTTTTATTCTGTAAAGTTAAACTACTACAAAATAAATAAAATTCAAACTACTTAAAAATACAAATAAAATAAGCGATATAGGTAAAAAAAATAACATTAGTTGCGTTGGTAACTTCAAGGCTAAAAGCCCGAACACTTTTAATTAAAAAAAAAAAAAAGTTTGGCATATTGTATATTTTTGTCTGCTTAAATCGCATTTAAAAGTGTGGAAATTTTTTTTTTAAGGGGGAGATTTTATTTACAAGAGCACGTTACACTTTTTCATAATAATAAAAAGAACTCATTTGTAAACAAAGCTTCTTTAAAAAAAAAAAAAAAAAGGCGAAAACGCGCAAACACCGCGTTTAGAACTGCGAAAACTACAGTTCCAAATTGGCTCATATTAACCGTTCTAGATCGGGCATGCGCACAAGCGAATTTCACTAAGAATGTGTAACTGTGAATTTCGCAGCTCCAAGCAAAGTTTTGCTTTTATGCTCATATGAGTATGGGGACAGTTATCGACATTAAGCTTCAGGATTATATATATATATATATATATATATATATATATATATATATATATATATATATATATATATATATAATTAATATGATATATTATCACATAGAAGGAAAAAAAACGTATTCTTTGTAACGTGTATCGATAATAATGAGTAGAAATGACTTGGGGGTGCTGCAGTTCCACAGCTCCCGGCACGAGCCGCCACTGCTTTTTTCTATATTTTATTACAATAAATCCAGAGTTTTAGACGACAGAATGATTTAATGGTTGGTGGCCTTAAAAAAGGAGGGTTGATCTGTAAAATCACCTTTCTCCTTTCGTCCGTTCGTCCATTCGTCCGTTCCTCTGTTTGCACTTTTTCTCAATAACTACGCGTTGGAATATTTTGAAAGTTTGCACAAACATTAAACATGATACGAATAAATAAGTAACAGAACGGATTTTCTGGGAAAACTCCGGTTGCCCCCCCCCCATCCTAAAGGTGTCTTTCGGATTAAAATAGCTAAAATTGACACTTTGCGCTTATACCAAAAAATTTGATGCTTTGGATTTTTATAAAACTTTCTGAAAAGTTGTAACTAACTGATTTCTATATAATTTTGTTTGTCTATACATCGCGATAACTCTTGGGTGTGCCGCAGTGGATGTTTTAGAGCTAATAAAAATCATTCCATTTTTTGGACTATTTTACCATATTTGTCCAAAATTTTCTGTGAATGTCTATTTATCAGTTTGGGATGGTGCTGACCTCAAATTTAAATATGTTAAGGCCTTGGGGGACTTATGGGGCTAATCGGGAGGAGGCAAATCATGACTAAGTTCAACATTCGTCCCCCGCCTATTTAGCCCCAAAACCCCCAGAGGACATCAAATCATAGTGAAAATAAACAAATATAAATTTCAGTTCTGCACCATGCAAAAAAATATATATATATATTATTTAGCCCCCAAACCCCCAGATGTCCTCGGGGGTTTTGGGCTAAATAGGGGGGGGGCGAATGTTGAACTTAGTCATTTTTTATGCCTCTTTCACTGTGCACGCATTGACCTTTTAATAACTGTTTTTTTTTTATTTAGTGCCTATTAAACCTGTTGGGATTATACAAACTACTATTCTCAAATCGGTTTTTATTTTCATAATGATTTGGGCTATGAAACCAACATTGTTCACGTACATGATTTCGGAAACTCGAAAATCTATGCGTGATTTCGAACTAAATCTTTTATGCAATTCATGGCAGAAGATTGTTCTCGTTCCATCAGTCAACACCGTAGTTAAGGTGTTAATCATATAATAATATATTTCAACTCAAAAGAATTCTAATTGGAAAAATTTCTATTGAAAAAATTGTTATTGGGCTCAATCTGTTAATCAGCGATTTGATCCATTACACTACGGATTTGGTAATATATAATTTTTTTTATATCTGTAGTATACTTTGCTAATATATTTAGATTTTAGACTGTCAGTTAAATAGAGAACATATTTGGAACTATGTACTCTGCATGATGTCCAGGTATAAAATTTTATTAACTTACTGGGGAAATACATTTGATAAATTCAGACATAATTCTTTGAGATTACATATTTAATTTTTACACAGAAAAAAAGTCGTCAAACCAAAATATTATATATATATATATATATATATATATATATATATATATATATATATATATATATATATATATAATTCGACCCGCATTGAAGCAGAAGTCTGCCTTAGTTAGAAGAAACCTTTGTCAGATTAAAGGCAGATGAATATATTTTGTCGCTTTTCGCATCCTGGTGTTTATTCACACACTATTCCAAAGAATAAACAAACTTACATTTAAGATGATTCGGACCGTCACATGACACCTTACTCATTTCGGAACCCTTCTGAATTTGTTGTTACTTAATCTTAGATAACCTAATTTGGCAAATTAATTTATAGTTATAAATTCGGTTTGCTTGAATACGGCATATCCTCCACGAACGGAGATCCACGTGAAAAATCTTTATCTTATTTCATAAAGTTGTTTTTTTAAGTTTCCTCGTCTCGAAATATTGTCTAGTTTTGTTTGACGTCAAGCGTGGAGAGAAGGTTAAGTACGTAGTGAGCCTACGTCACTCTGCAAAAGATATTTATGGAACTTCAACAGCTGTTTGCAAACCTTAACGAATAAAACGAGAGAAATAAAGGAAGTTAAAAAAAAAAGTAAAAACAAAGCTCCCACTAACCTACTTCTTAAGTTTATTTTTACTTATATACAAGCATCAATTTTGTTTTCGGGGACGGGGGAAGTTGAAAATATCATGACGCACATTAAAATTAGCCAACATCTGTGGTTACTGACGAGATTAAAAGGTAAAACAGGTAAGTCAGCATATGAGAAAGTGAAACGGAGAGGGAGACATATAAGTGTAAAAGCGTTTGTCTGTTCTGATGTAGTTTACACACACACACACACACACACACACACACACACACACACACACACACACACACACACACCACGCAGACAAAAACCGGAAACACAGGCATATATACGTATAATGATATATAAATGTGTGTTTATATTTTTATCTAAAAGAGATTATACATAATATTTAATTTATAAAATTGAGATTTATTTACAATTAACTGAAAATTACAAGCAACAAATTAGAGCTTATAGATGTATATGTTCTAATGTGTTCATTATATTATCTTTAAATGATTTATCTATCTGAAATAATTAACCAGTTTTCAGTATTTACCTCTAAATCTGCAGAATAAACAAGTATATATATACACAGCACCCGCACGCAATCATATATATATATATATATATATATATATATATATATATATATATATATCAAATAAATGCTAAAATGTATATTCCAAGTTACATGATATTTAATATCTTAAACTTTATTCCTCTATGTATGGCGACATTAACAAATCTTGACATTACCTATTTTGTAGCACAAAGCATCCATTTAATTATCATATCATTTAATAAATCTATTTTGCCCTTAACTTATCAGAGGAAATAGCTTCTATCAACCCATTAATATGAAATAAAATGCATATGGGCATGGGGCTAAAATCCGAATATTCGAAGAGATGTTGCATTTACCTATTATTTTTTATTACGTCGTTTTGTCATTTATTTGTGTTATGCTCTGTAATTACATTGAGCTTAATGAATTAAGAATTCGTTTAAGTTTAATAGGAATATAATTGTAAAAGACATATTTTACACATACACACACATATATATATTTATATATATATATATATATATATATGTGTGTGTGTGTGTGTGTGTATTCTATATTCTTAAACTTATTCTATTGTTTGCTTCTCGTAATAGAGTGGATACTTTTTATCCAGCCAAGTTTGTCTTATCGGTGTAAACTTATTTTATAACTTAATCATATATATAATTATTTTCCACAGCCGAACCAACGTCGCAGCCCACAAGAGCCAAGAAAGGCAACAAACCGGAAGTCCAAGACTCGAGTTTTACCCTCATTTTGGGCTCATCAGTTAGACATATCCGCGCTCAGGATTTGAAACCCGAACCTCTTGCATGCTAGGCGAGCACTCTACTGAGAAAACACGCCACACACACAAGAATATCTATTAACTTACATAGGTTAAGCAACCCGCGGCAGAGATCCGACAGTGGAAAGAACCTACATCATATCGAACGAGGGCCGAGGTATCAAACCAGCTTTAACCCAAACCGACGTCTCACCAGAAGGAATATATATATATATATATATATATATATATATATATATATATATATATATTCAGAGGTTGATTTATGTTTAGAAAAATCTGTTTTAATAGTCGTAATTTCTAATTAATGTAATAAGGTATCTGTCTCCCAAATTGCTGTTTACCAGATGCCATTTGATAATTGTAAAGACATTTTATACAGACAATTAAAATCGTTGTAGACTCTTGAAAATTCAGTATGTTATTGCTATTAATCTGATGAGATGACTGACTAATCTTCATAATTTCAAATCAAAAGGAACACCAATAAAAGGAATTGGAATTCACCCTTATTAAAGCCTGATTGTCACAGCTGGTGAATATAATAAATGGTCTGGATGTGTATACACTTTAAATGGACGATATGCAATAAAATTCTGTTTTACACTTGGAAAAACGTCACAGAACCGTATGAGGTGCTTGGGACTGCTTTTGCCCTATTTGCATTAATCAAGAATCAGTTTTTGACTAGCATAAAAGATTCAAGCAAAATAGGGAATCTGTGATGGATGATGAGAGGTATAAGAAGAGTAAAAAAGTCAGAACACTAGAGTTTATTGGCCAAATAAAGAACTCCATAGATAAGGACTGTCGTCTCTCTATAGCAATAATAAGTGCACAGTTTGATGCCAGTGTGGGAAATGTCACACAATGTTCCGTGAGGAACTTAAGATGCACTAGTTTTGTGCGAATGACAGCATGGAGATGGTCAAAATGATCAATTCAGCTCCCTAAGTTTTTAGGTTCTGCTGATCTGCGATGAAAGCTGGATCTATTTTTTTGACCAACAGAATATGAAAAACAATTCCAAGAAGATGTATTTCAGACCTAAAAAGCTCAAGCAAACAAAATCCACCCCAAAAGATATGATGATTCTACTTTTGACGGCACGAGCATGATTTGCATGCACTGTAACATTATTAAATCTCAACATAATATTATGTTGAGATTTAAGAGACTCCATATATATATATATATATATATATATATATATATATATAAAGAGAGAGAGAGAGAGAGAGAAAAAAAAGAGAGTGCGGGCCAGAGAGAGAGAGTAGAAGAGAGGCCATGGAAATAACGATAAAACAAGCATAGGCTCGCAACGTCTCTTCTGTGGGAGAGAGGTTACAGAGTAGAGAAAATGGCATCCCCCACTAAGCCACGAACTCTATTTTGTACTCCGTCAAGGCAGGATAGGCTGTTTTTAGCAGCTCCTGCCCAGATATGGCAACAGTATTCCATCCTTGGACGTACTTGGCTTTTATATAGATAGAGAATTGCATCAGTAGTGAGATATCTTCTGGAGCGGTAGAAGGATCCCACCATCTTTCCAGCGACCTTGGCAACCGACTTGATGTACGTGTTCCATTTCAGATCAGGAGTAAAGGTCAAACCCAGAAGCTTGTCAAAACACGAGGCCTCACCCAGACGAGAGCCATCCATCACAATTGATGCCAGCTGGGGATCAGAGCGTTGATGATGTAAGGATAGGAGTTTGGTTTTGGATGCATTAAAGGTAACCAGCCAGATCTTTCCCTACTGAACCAGGCGCTCGAGATCAGAGGAGAGAAAATCAGAGAGAACTTTGTCATTTACAGCCTTTGATGTGTTGCCGTAGATGGTCGTGTCATCAGCATAGATGTCAACGAATGATTTAAGTATGTGTTTAGGGAGGTCATTGATGTAGATCAGGAAGAGAGTTGGGCCCAGGATTGACCCCTGAGGGACTCCAGCATTTATATTGCAGGCCTCCGATTTTTGTACATCTACCACTACTCTTATGAACCTATTAGAGAGAAATGATTTAATGATTGAGAAAACATTTCCAGTTATACCGTAGATTGAAATCTTGTGAAGTAGACCCTTATGTCATACCTTGTCGAAGGCCTTTGATATGTCAAGAGCAATTGCCCTAGAAAGGAAGCCTTTGTCAAGAGATTCACTAATCCTGTGGAATATACCCTCAGCACATGCGGTAGATTATTTCTTATGCACCCCAGTAATGTGAACAATCTTTAGTATTATGATTCAATGTATATTTGGAAGAATTGCTCTTGTAGCAGTTTGAATTAAGGTGAAATTACCTTTGTGTGACCATTTCGCAACCTCATAATTTGCTGCATAACATTTTCATGTATTCACAATTTTCATGATGCTATGTTTTAACTTTGATCTTGGTGACGCATTCCTGTGCTGGTAATGAGTTTTTACATAAATTAAAAAAAAACATTATCTTAGCAACGCTTGTACACAAATAAATTATTTAAGCTAAATTATTCTGACATACACTAGTGATATCTATTCATTTTTTTAAAAACATGTATCTATAATATATAGAGAAATACGTGCACAAACATCTTTCTGGTTCCCTAACTTTATCATATATATATATATATATATATATATATATATATACGTGTGTGTGTGTGTGTGTGTGAATTGTTTCTTTTTTCCGCTCCGTGAAGTAATTAATTATCTCATCAAATTACAAAATTATCGTGGTATTACAACAAAAGAGCGTTATGCCAAACGTGTTGCCAATATATTTATCTATTTACTTAAAAAAAACATATTTTATAGAATAAAATGAGACAGGCACCTTAAACTAACACCGTAAGGGGAAGCTTGTTTGTCGCCTTTGGTACTTCTACCGGTATCCATTTGCATACCAATTAGGGATAGTTTTACTTGCACCACATATTTATCACATTTACCTATGTACATCCTAATAAAAGTAGTCAACTTTAAACATCGAACAAAAATTCAAACAAACAGTAAAACAAGAATTCACATTTTGATAATCAAAGACGCTTATGATAACCAGAATTATTTTTCACATATTCAGACGATTTCAGCATCCGGGTCCAATTAGACATTTACACAAATTTAAGAAATTTAAAACAAAATGAAGCAAAAAAAAAAGAAGAAAAGAAAATGCGTTATTATTTGTCACAAAGATTTATCGGTTGGGCCGAGCTAAGCAAAAGCGGATATCTACCCGCTCGCTCACCACCGCCAATATCGTCCCGCAAGCTACGTTTGCCGGTTCCTTTGTTGTGATAACTGAAATCGGACTGACGTCACGCGCCTAACAACAGTTACAATCACCAGGCAACCGATGACGTCAGTCTCGAACGCCGCTTGTCGGATAGATGCAATTAAAAACATCGTATCACTCTGATAACTAATTTGCATATTTGCACCAGATTTGCGTGGCAAATTATTTCAATTATCGTCCGATATGAAAACGATAGCCAAATGCTATCAGATACATTCATTACTACGTCTCTTCTCCCTCCCTCTCTATCTATCTATCTATCTATCTATCTATCTCACCTTCTTTATTTCTACATATTTATACATACATATATACGTGTGTATGTGCAATATTTATTTTAACATATAAATTAAATTCTAGAGTATAATTTTTAAATAAATAATTGTATCTGTTCTCTAGTGTGATTATGAGGGAGCACTTTATTACTTTATTTCGAACATACCTCCACACACACACACACACACACACACACACATATATATATATATATATATATATAGTATGTGTGTTGAAAGAAAGATATACAGTGCACCATCGTAAAAACAAAGAGCACTGCATTTATTTATTTTTCAACAAACTCCGACATACGCGCGCGCACACACACACTATAGAGCAGAATTTATTTTAATGTGTTAATAAATGTATTAATATTAATACTTTTAAAAGAACGGTGACCATAACACTGTATATATATAATAAACTCAAGTGGTGTATGTATACTAGAACTATATTAATATTGAGTAAAAAAATTAATAATTGTAAATTAGAAATCGGTTTCAAAAGGAAAAAAAAAACAAAATCAAGTGTACGATCGGTGCCGAACAATATTCATTTTATTTGTATCTTCAGCAGTATGGCCAAAGATACATAGGGCGTCTCCATTTATGCTGAATGCCAACATCAACGTATTACATATGGCAGAGTAAGCCGTTGAATTTCCATGGGTCCAGCTAGTTTCTAATAATAATAATATTATAAATTAATAAATTTTTATTTTTGTTCATAAAAAATACATTTCATTTGATGAAACAGAAAATGAATTAATAGAAATAGGTTTAATACCGTAACTTTTAGCCTGCAAAAAAGTAATATTTTTTATTAATTTCCTCTTGATCCAAGGAAATATCAATTATTAATTCCTATAATTAAAGCATTATTTGAATTTTGATCCTTGAATTAAGGTATCGCGCTAAAATGTTATTAAAAAAAACTTTCTCAATATAAAAGAGTGTTTCACTGTTTTGTAACTAGTCTAGACTTGTACCTACTATACAGCTATTAGTAGAGCCTCGATAAACATTTTTAAAAAAAAAGCGAAAAAACAATACTCGTAGAAACCCACCCAATAAATGACACGATTAACCGAAACTTCTGGTATTTCCAAAATAATAAACACGTTAAAATGTTGTGGTTTAAATATTGAAAAAAAAAACAAGAAGGCTTGGAAACAGTGAAATAAAATATATATTAAAAAACAACTGATATTGGTTTAGTGGGACCCCAACTCAACTGGAAAGAAAAAGTAAGGTTACGACCCACTCCCTCTCAATCTCAGGGTCAGACTGCTCATTAGCAGAAACTAGTTACCGGAAGTGACGTTAAGAAAGGTCCATCGTCATCCCAACATAAAATAAGTTAACATAATAAAAAAATGTAGGATCTTGCTTATGTTAACATTGTTATATATTTGTTGTTTCTACCACCTTTTCGTTTAGTTGGCTATACTAGATATTGATGTGATTAATAAAGATTTAGCAGTTACTTAAACTGCTAAATCTTTATCGGAAACCTATTTCAATTAAAAATGTTTGTATAGAATTATAAATTAAAAGTACCTTTTTCACCTGGAAGCTCACATTTTTTCATGAACTTTGAAAAGTCGTTTATTAAAAAAAGACATAATTTCGGAACTCTTGAAAATATATAGGTTAAACTTGTCAAATGCAAATAATTTTTTTTCAATTTTCATATATAGACTTTTTTTAATGAAAAATTGAAAAAAATGTGACCTAAAATCAAATATATTTTCTTCAATCATTTTAGTATATTTTGATATGCAAAGAAAATACTACGATGTTAATCTCCCCCTTAAAATTCTGATAAGATAACGTTAGGCGAGACAAAGTATAAGAAGTTTTTGTATATTATTTTATTTCAATTCATATATGTTTCAGCTTTTTAAAAATAAGTCTTTAAGATATTTAACGAAATTGATCAGTTATTTCATTTTTGAGATAATTTTCAACATCCTGTTGTTTTCATTGTTTACATCAAAATATGTGGAAATTAACATGTGGTTCCATTTTCCCGTTTTGGCTTTTTGTAGAAAGTTTCAACATTCACTGATTATACGGAGAGTAAAAAAATCAATATGAGATTTTTTATAAACTTCCTTCTAGAGAATATTGCAAAAATTACAATGAATCAATTAAGTTTGATGAAGTTTTACTTTTATTATTTGCAATGTACTCGAAAATTCCGCCTTTACTATGGTCATACCTAATTTAATGTGTCTTTGAGCATAACGAGAAAGACTTACCTTCTCGTGCAGTTTATATATTGTGTCCATGCACACTGAATAGCAAAATAATAGATATATTTACAATATTCTGCATTATTATTAATCTTCATGGAGATTATATAGAAGCAATTAAAATTATCATGATACTTATGCAGGAATATTTTTTCATAAGCATATTACAAGACAGGAGCTTATATTTACATGCAGTCATAAACGTTGGTTTAAATTTAATAAGTATAAACCACCTTAAATCATTAAAAATTACTTATTAGTAAAAATAGATTACAATTTTTTTTTTTTGCTTATTAAAAAACTATATGTAATTATTGTACGTAACTTGATGTATACCACAATAAAAAGCATTGTTTTCCGAAACGATCGTACAGATAATTGATTTTGTTGTTGTTCCTTCTTATGAAACGGATTTTTAATTTAATCATAATTTGATTTTTTAATTTCAAATTATCAATCACATTACTTAATATATATATATTATTTTATTACCGTTTTATATGTTTAGTTACACATGTTTCTGTTAACGATTCACATCAATGATCAAGCAACTTCGTCAGACTAGAACAGAAGTGGTTATTATTATTATTAATAAGCACTTCTGTTCAAGTCTGACGATGTTGCTGGATCGCTGATACGATTCGCTAACAGAAACATGTGTAACTAAACACATAAAACGGTAATAAAATAAAAAATATATATGTTTGCTCTTCAATGGTATTGAGCACCTTCTTCAGGTTTTTATTAATTATCATTTTGCTATATATATATATATGTATATATATACATCTATCTATATATATATATAATCTATCTATCTATCTATCTATATATATATATATATATATATATATATATATATATATATATATATATATAGTAAGTTATAAAAATATATATGGCAATTACGCTACACAGAATATTCCGCGTTTCATCCACTAGAATTCGTCAGGCTTATGCGAAGAGTTGTGGTCATCTCGCCTTTTTATATTCGCACATTCTATTGAGTTTTTAGTTAGCCAATCAGATTCCTAGTTTCAACCGCGCCCCTCTTACTCAGTTATTATGCAGGCGCTTACGGGACAAAGCCCCAGTTGACCTTTGGCTCAACCCTCTTTTTTTTGGTGTTTTTTTTTTAGCGGGAAGCGTAGATATCTAGTGATCTGATCTATTTAAAACCTAGGTGTAGTTAAATTATTTTTTTTAATATTATGTTAGTTTACATATATATATATATATATATATATATATATATATATATATATATATGTGTGTGTGTGTGGGTGTGATAATTTATTTATATGTATGTTTATTTTATTTATTTGTTTATTACCTATTTTGTTGTTAATTTAAAATTATTTTGTATCTCTTTTATTATTATTGGTGTTTTGTTGCTTACATTTGATATCAATATTTTCGTATCCACTATCTTAGGGCTGTTTTGTAGATATTGATTGACCTGTTAAATACATTTTCATCGCTTGATTTATTGCTGAGTCTACTTACGATCAGGTTAGGAATCTGTTTTATAATTGATGGTGGGTGATTGGGCTCAGAGTTTAGGTATATTAGATTAGCGTTATTATTTAAGTAGGATTCGTATGTGTTTTTATCTACCATTAACGAGACATCCAGAAAGTTTGTTATTTTTATGTTAGCTAGCACGTCTACTTTCAGGCTTACTTTTGTCATTTCTTTGTGTATGATTTACTTAAAGTTATCAACTTTGACTTTGTGGGAGTCTTTTATTATAGTTAGCCCATCATCTCTATATAGGTTGATATCTGTAGTATCAAATATGCTTGTAAGGGTATATAGAATGAATAATCCCATAAAATCTGATGCTTCTTCAGAATCCAGAGAACCTATCGTCAAATCAAAAGAATTTGTCATTTTAGTTTTTATCCGTTGGTTATTGTTATTTACTAGAACTGATTTTCTACATTTTTTTAATAATGTGGGTGTTCTTCCGGGGATATATTAGTGTATGCCTCGGCAAACTCCAGGGCAATGTTGAAAAGTCTTAGATTTTTTAATAATGTGGATTTTCTTCCGAGTATATATTAGTGCATACCTCGGAAAACTCCAAGGCAATGTTGAAAAGTCCTTCGGATATCGAGGGATAGAAGTCTATGATGTCGAACTGTATAAACGTGCATTTACTTTTGTTTTCTATATTTTTAAATCAATGATTGCTTCGGCAGTATTTTCCCACTGGTTTAATTCTAGGTCTTGTTTGATTTGTTTGTTTACTCTAGAAAGTATTGCTTTGCTAATTCTACCTATTTCTGGTGTAGTTGGGTTTATTAAGCGAGTGCTGAGGTTATTATTGAAGTCACATTTGTGGTCTTAGAGCAGAATGTATGCCTCTCTATGTTTCAATTTGCCAAAATTTATCGCTATTTTTTAATTTATTGATTATTTGTTTATATATATATATATATATATATATATATATATATATATATATATATACGAGGGTCGTTTCAAAACTGATACCTCCTATTTTATTCCGTTCGAATTTATCAGAGAGGATTGCAAATTGCCTTGTTGGAATAATTGAATATTGATACATTCATAACCTGAAAGTTTCATATCTTTTATGCAGATATTGACAGGGGCAGATTTTAAGAAAGGAACTCCTATCATGGACCTGTGTCAGAAGCAGGGATGCGTCATTGAATTTCTGGTAAAAGTGCTTTGAGAATTTAGGTGACTATGAAGAAGAATAAATGTTGGGGCACAAAACATCGCTCGTTTTAGTGGTACAACTTTTGTTAACGTAACTCTTAAACTTGTTGAGTTAATAAAAATAAGATGTACTTTATTTTTGGAATGGCCCTCGTATAACAAACCGCTCTCCAGGCGCCCACGCACAGCCCTCGTAGATTTTGATAATGCTGGCGACAATGTTTTACAATAAACATGGCCGGAAACAGCTCCCATACATGGTCGGTCCCCTTCTGCCATTGATGAGGCATCTGTCCGTCAAGTTGAGGCTGAGATTTTGGAAGATCGGCGCATTACTAATAGCCGAAGAAATCAAGATTAGTCTGTGAAAACTATCATTCATGATCATTTTCATGTGCATAAGGTGTCTGCCAGATGGATTCCTAGTTTCTCACACTATTCCAGAAGCGAGAACACGTCGAGAGTTCGAGGATGAATTTGGAGATGTGCCAAGAAGAGGAGTCAAAGCTTTTAAAAAACTGAATACACAAGATGAAACCTGGATCAATCACTACGATCCAGAGACCAAAGCGCGGCCAATGCAGTGGAAACACTTGGACTCGCTACCTCCAAAGAAGGCAAGGGTGGAGCCCTCCGCTGGCAAGGTCATGCTCACAGTCCTCTGGGACCAGGACGAAGTAGTGATGACAGATTTTCTCACAAAGGGTACCACAATTACAGGAGCCTATTATGCTTCACTTTTGAGGAAATTAAGGGAAGCTATCAAAATCAGGAGGCGGGGCAAAATCAGCAAAGGTACCCTCCTCCTGCAGGACAACGCTCCGGTCCACAACTTGCCTGTCGCCAGATCAGAAGCTCAAGCGTGTGGTTATGAAATCCTTCTCCATCATCCCTACTCTCCTGACCTTGCACCCTCTGACTTTCACCTCTTTCCAGCCATGAGGTTGTTTTTGAAAGGACAGCGTTTCCCAAGTGATGCAGCCTTGATTTCTGAAGTCATGTCGTGGTTGGAGGACCAACCTGGGGTGTTCTAAAAAACGGTCCCCAGAGATGCATCAAACGATGGGAGAAATGTTTAACTCTGGGTGGTTCCTATATAGAGAAAGATTAATAGCTGTGCCAAGTTTCGTTACTCTACTGATATGGGAAGTGGGTCAGGGGCATTACTTATTGCACGTCTCTCGTATAGAAAACAATGATTGGATTTGAAACTAATAAGTATTAGTTCCGTGATCAAGAACTAAGAGCTATTGTTTCGTGTTTTAATACCTTTGTAACAGATTATTGTCCGCGTCGTTTATATCGATTCATATAAAGACCTCATGTGTTCTGTTGTCGAGCAATTAATTATATTATAGTTAAACTGCATGAAGTTATGAGAAAATCAAGAAAAATTGTTCGAACGCACCTCCTGTTTTACGGAACGAGGGAATAAATATGTTAGAAGAAAATAACGAATTTTACGAATAAGTTTGAACTAATTTTTTTATTATTTTCCACTTTAAACTAAACCTTACCTAACTCAAAAGTGAGTTTGGTGTTTGTTTATATTGTGTAGGGATATTGGAATTGATCTGAATTTCTTTAGAAAGTCTGAATTGCTTCTGTAGTGATTACAAAGTTTTGGATACAAATCCTATAAAGAAGCAATTTATCAATTTTAGCCCATTCAATTCAAACCTCATTAGAAAAGTGATATCCCACTCCATAATACACATACACACACATACATGAGCACACACACACACACACACCAAATATATATGTACATATGTATATATATGTATATATATACAGTTTACCCCTGATATAAGAAACCACGAATATAAGAAAAACGAATATAAGAGAGATTTCCACTGGTCCCAAATAAGTACAGTGTAACTAGGATATAAAAACCCTGGATACAAGTGCAACCAGCATAGAAGAGAGCTGTATGAGCCGGAGAAGAACTACCTTACATCCGGGTTACACTATATATATATATATATATATATATATATATATATATATATATATATATATGGGGGGGGGTTAAATAATTCCTTTATTTTTCCTGGGGAAAAACTGAAACACGAGAACTTCTAACGTAAATCTAATTTTTTCTGTCAATATAAATAACTACATTTTTATTATGTTTTTTTTTCCAAAACATATAATTAAAATTTTTTTTTGAAAAAATAAATAGAAAAGAGATGGAATGTGGAGCTATGTTTTGATAAAAAGTGTCATAACGTTATTGAGGTATTAAATTAACAAGTTGCACCGGAAGTTCTAACAATAGCGGAGCGGAAAGACATGGTGTTTACCACATTATCAGGTTGGCTAAACATAGAGTAGAGTTGGAATTTGGACGTGAAGAAGAGTGGACGTGTTACCAGTTGCCTCATCTTCCTTGGGAGACCATATACACGCAGACTCGTACATAATAGCATATATTTGTCAATATTGGTGGATTATTCCGTTCCTAAAGCCTTGTAGTTAAGGGACTCAGTTATCATTTTGGATCAATTATGTTGTTTGATTTGCTTTACGAGAAGTATTAATGTAAAGCAGCGAAACATAAGGAAAGCAACCACTCAATTGATCCATAACGATAACTAAGTACTCTTACTAGACGGCTTTGAAAACAGAATACTCCACCAGTATAGAAAAATATATGCTAGTATGTGCCCGTCTGCAAAACTATCTCTATAACAAAGCATATAAACCTATAAATATATATTTTTATTCTAGTATTAAGGAAAGGTTAAGCAACTCGAATGACAACCATCAAAATAAATTTATATAGAGATATGAAAACCTTCGCTTTTGCAATTAATTAAGACATCGCGGTAAAGTGGAAAATATAACTCCTAGTATACCACTGTTATTATAACCATATGCATAAGTTTGTATATCTGTTCACAGACTGTTAATTTTAACATATGGACATTTACTTTATTAATAAACAAATAAATAAATAAATTGAAAACGAGAAACAAATTTACAGATAAAAAACGAGGAATAAAGTACATAAATAAATAGAGATTGCCAATAAAATAGATGAAAATGAAGTTGCCATCATAAAAACAACCATCAAGACCTAATATAGGGAAGTAACGGCGATTAGGGTATAATATTATTCCAGATCCAAGCAAAAACTAAGACCAATAAACAACCACCAAATTAAAATAATACCAATACCTCCCCGCTGCGACAGATTGACTATACGGGACCATACTCCCCCCTCTTCCTTCACTCCTAACTCTACCTCCTTTCTTCACCACTTAAAAACCCGTACTGCTTACATTTTTTTACAAGGATGTCACCACTTATCAAGGCCCGGAAGCCACTCAGGGATAAGGGTCATTGCATGTCCAGTACGTTGTACGTTAGTGTTGAGATTTCATAAAGTGTCTACTAAAGGGGGCGGTTCATCAGGAATTTGTTTATGTTGGATTTGAAGACATCCAAGTTGTAGTCAGGTGGGAAACAGGCAGACGGAACAGAGTTACACTGGCGTGCTGTTCTAAGAAAGAAGCTGTGTTCATGGAATCCACGTTTTGATTTATGCACAGATAGAGAGTGGGGAAAATTTTTGACAGTGGCTTCAGCTAGACGGGTGTTTTTCGTGAAAGATTGACGAGGGAGGACCAGAGATTGGAGCTCAGACGAGCAGTTGCCATGGAAACAACGGTACAACAAAGACAGGCTCGCAACGTCTCTTCTATGGGAGAGAGGTTGCAGGGAAGAGAAAAGGGCGTCCCCCACTAAGCCACGAAGTCTATTTTGTACTTTGTTAAGGCAGGATAGGCTATTTTTAGCAGCTCCTGTCCAGATATGGTAGCAGTATTCCATCCTCAGACGTATTTGGCTTTTATATAGATAGAGAATTGCATCAGTAGTGAGATATCTTCTGGAGCGGTAGAAGGAACCCACCATCTTTCCAGCGACCCTGGCAACAGACTGGATGTACATGTTCCATTTCAGATCAGGAGTAAAAGTCAAGCCAAGAAGCTTGTCAAAACATTGAGCTTCTCCTAGGCGAGAGCCGTCCATTACAATTGATGCCAGATGGGGATCAGGGCGTTGATGGTGTAAAAATAGGAGTTTGGTTTTGGATGCATTAAAGGTAACCAGCTACGTCTTCCCCCACTGAACTACACGCTCGAGATCAGAGAAGAGAAAATCAGAGAGAACTTTGTCATTTACAGCCTTTGATGTGTTGCCGTAGAATGTCGGGTCATCAGCATAGATGTCAACTAATGATTTAAGTATGTGTTTTGGGAGACCGTTGATGTAGATCAGGAAGAGAGTTGGGTCCAGGATGGACCCCTGAGGGACTCCAGCATTAATGCTGCAGGCCTCTGATTTTTGTCCATCGACCACTATTCTTATGAGCCTATTAAAGAGAAATGATTTAATGATTGAGAAAACATTTCCAGTTATAATGTAGCTGGAAATCTTGTGAAGTATGAATTTATGCCATATCTTGTCGAAGGCCTTTGATATGTCCAGAGCAATTGCCCTAGAAAGGAAGCCTTTGTCAAGAGATTCGCTAATCCTATGAGATAACCGTTAGCACATCTGCGGTAGATCTTACAGAACGGAAACCATATTGCGTGCCACTAAGGAGGTTATTTCTGCTGAGGTGGTTGACTATTTCTCTATTTAGCATGGATTCCAGCAACTTACTCATGACACACAGAAGACTTATAAGTCTGTACTGAGAGGGAGAGGACATCACCTGAATCCTTAAATACAGGGCATACTGATGAGGTTTTCCAGGGTGTTGGAAAGCACTTCTCCTTTAACGCTTAAATAGTTTCGTAAGTATGGGAGCAAGTTCTGGTTGAAGCTTTTTTTAACTATAATTGGGATACTGTCAGGGCCAGTTGCTTTACTGGAATCAAGGTTCTTGATTAGCTTGGTGACTTCTATCACAGATATTTGTATATTACCTAGCGTGTTTTGTGTTATAGGAGGAAATATGGGAAGTTGATGGCCTTCGTCGCATAGGGTAGAATAAGCTGCAAAGTTCTTGGCAAATAGTTTGGCCTTGTCTGATGCTTACGAGATGACCTCTGGTCCATTGATAATGGTTGGGAGAGAACGCACACTCCTTTTCGGGATCCTATTTGTTATTTGCCAAAACTGGTGGGAACCAAGCCGCTGATCAGCTACTTTGGATTTAACAGACTGGGCATATAGCTCTCTTGCATTTTTATTACTCTTTTACAGTGGTTGCTGGCGTTCCTGAAAGCAGCTTTAGTCTCAGTGCACCTATTACGTTGGTAGTTATGGAAAAAGTGATTTCTGTGCACAATGGCAGCAGCACATTCTGGGGAAAACTATTGTTTTTGTTGGAACTTTTTGGATGGTATGAATCAGTCTATGCCTACAATTAATCATTCGGTTAGGTCTGATACTATAGAGGACACATCCTTTTTAAACGTGGAATGCAGCGGTAGATCAGATATGAATGTACGGAAGCTATCCCAGTCAGCCATGGAGTATCGGTATACACTACGGTGGAGTGGTACGTCTGGGGACTTATTACATTTCATTTTTATCTTAACTGATACAACGGAGTGGTCGGAGGATCCGTGAGGAGAAAGAACAGTGCATGAACATAGGGGAGGTTGAGAGAAAAAGGTCTAGAAGGCGTGCAAACTGACCGGTAGTATCTGGCACTAGCTTACACCACTGCATTTGTATTTGCCCTCTATCGCCCCCACAACAGCGGAGTTACTATCTTTAAGAGCATATCTGAGAAAATTGACCACATCCTGTCTGCACATCCCTCGGCTAACATTCACATTTATGGTGACTTCAATGTCCATAACGTGGAATGGCTGACCCACTCAAATAAGACAGATGACGAGGGGAGATTCGGTCACGACTTTGCCAGTGCCTATTACCTCACTCAAATGGACAATACAGCAGCCCCAGTATTTTTCACCTGCTGATAGGACAGCCTCCTTAGTGGTTGATCCAAGGTTCGGGCCCCTGATTATCAGGCGGATAACGTCAGCCCAGACAAACGTTTACCTCCAGCACCCTTACTAGTGACATGGCCACAAGGATAGATATAGAGACAGAAAAATTCCCGACATCTCATACTACTGTTCACAAAGTACTACCGACCTGGAAGCAGCTTTTTCTTCGCCCTTTGTCAGAAAAATTACTCATTTGAATGAGGACTGAGGGACAAAAAAAAGAGAAGCGAGAGTTACTGGAGCTGCCGATAACACATCCACCGCATTATCTACTCTCCATTAAAAAAAACGGAATGGGTACGAGGGACATATTAATATCTACTTAGTACAAGTCCGGTGCTAAATTATCAATTTAGGATGCTCTTTGAAGATAATCTCCCCTCATATATTTATGTTTTTTTGGCATTATCTATCTCGAGTTTGAATCATTCGAGCTTCACCTTAATTCAAATACAATATTTTACTTTTATCAATTTGTGAAGTCGACTTAATTTGGAATTAATTTACATTTCAGTTTAGACAATAGTTCGAGGTTTTTAGTTCGGGAGGTTCCTTTTCGCGGGTGGCTTTTTTTTTCGTTTTACATGTAACAGAGCAATATTCGTTTGTAGCATACATGAGAATAAAAAGATTTCAGAACAAAAGGATACAAAAGGAGCGAGTCGATAGGTAATGTGAGTTGCCGGATTTTAAGACAAGACTGCAATAAGAAAAGAGTTACCGTTAATTAGCACGAAAGAGATTTCAGAAAATTAGAGAGACAAACATTTTTTAAACTTAGCTTTAAGAGTGGAAGAAAAATGCGACATTCACACCTCAAGGTCATTTCGGAAAAGGAAGCAGGCATATTTAGCCGACTAATTCTAGGTACATATATGATATAGGTGTGGTGTGCGTACGTCGGGTGGAGGGTATTGCTTTTATTTTTATTTTTAAAATTTTTTTACATTCACAAAGTATACACGCCACTTTCTTTCAGAACGTAAACAACACCCTAATATGTTATTAAAAACAACGAATGAAATCTTGACTCACGTTTCAATATCGCCCAATTATTTTTTTGAAAACCAATATGATATGCAACCAATAATATTTGTAGCAGGCTATGATCTAGTTCTGTCCTCTATTGATCAATCTTTAATAATCATGCGGGTTCTATTGGATTTACATCTAGGACACCAATCCATACAACAATTACACATATATATATATATATATATATATATATATATATATATATATATATATATATATATATATATATATGAATATATATATATATATCGAGAAAGAGAGAGAGATACATATATATAGAGAGATAGATAGATAGAGCGCAAAGTAGAATAAATAGTACTAAGAGGTTTTCACCCAACCGGTTACGGGTACGTTTAGTATATGTGCGCTAATGTGCGCGAGAAAAAATTTAAATAGAGATGAAAATAGAAATTGAATAGCTGTAATGTATTTGATTTGTAATTTTCCATTAAATCTATTAAGAGAAGCGATGCCATCCATTAAGAATTTTCTCTTTTTATCTCAGTTAAAACATTTTCTCTTTTTTGTTGACATCCTAATTCGCCATTTTCTCCACTCCACTCACTATTTCTGGCTAAGTTTCAATACTTCTATTTCTTTCTCTCTCCACTTTACCCGCTCTCACTGTTTATCTCAGTATTCATTATCTAGTTCTTTTATAATCGTTTCTCTCTTTCCCTTTCAACGCTTGAATTATAAACATGATCTAAAGTCTTCGACTAGATTCTAACATCTGCCTCTGACGTCATATCGTGCTACACCGTGCAATCACGATCCCTTCAGGTTGGGCGTGGCCCGAACGGAAGAGTTAGTCACTTGGAAAATGCTTAAGGCAAAGAAGAATTCATTTCCGTCATAGCAGCCGTGAAAACAGTTGCAATAAACTGAATTTTACCATCTTAATAAATCATTGCAGTATGCTAAGAAAGTGCACATTCAATATGATGTGTTAATCGAATACTGCTCGGAAATCAGTTAAATATGGCTAACTTACTAGGAGTGAGCATCGCTCTTTATTTACTTGCACTCCACGAGGCTGAATAAGAGGGAGTGCTGTTTTTTTTATCTGGCTCATTTCCAGATTAGGACAGAGATAAAATTGCTTCATTCTCGTAAATTTTCTCGTTCACTTTAATTGTAGAGTAAGTATATATATATATATATATATATATATATATATATATATATATATATATATATATATTATATATATATATTTTATATATATATATTATATATATATATTTTATATATATATTTTATATATATATTTTATATATATATATTTTATATATATATATATATTTTATATATATATATATATATATTATATATATATATATATTTTATATATATGTATATTTTATATATATATATTTTATATATATATATATATTATATATATATATATATATATATATATATATATTATATATATATTTTATATATATATATATTTTATATATATATATATATATATATATATATATTACGGCTGGATCTTAGATATAATTTTAACTTGGAATTTCTATATCGCTGATAAAAGCAGTCTTTGTCTAGAAATAGTTCTCTCCGAATTTTCGATCTGAATTTTAACTCACTTGGTTTTTTGGCTTAAACCGTTTACCAGTGTTTTTCTCTGGTAGTTTTCTTACAGATTTGATGGGCAAGATCTTACCTAGCTGCTTTTGACGGCTAGCTCTGTCTATTCTTCTGCAATGCTTCTAACATACACTTTACGGCCCATCTCGACATTACAACCCGTTTTTAATGCTATTGCGTTTTAGTGGGGAGGTGTGGGTAAAGTAAGTATTTCTTCGTTATTTTACTTTTTCTGATATATTTAACAAAGATATCTTACCTCGTTTTGATATGCGTCATCTATATTTCTAGTTTTCTTTCAAATTCCAGTAGTTTTTCATTGTAACTGATTTATTGACAATTCTTTGCTATTTTTGTCAGTGCTTTTTTGTTTAGTTTCAATCCTCTATTTTAATCCAGTTTTCTTTTTCCAGATTTTTGAAACAGCTCCTCGTGCATGACTGGTATTAAGCTAATATTAAATCTGTTTATAACACGTTTAATTCCCTTGCTTGTTCAATATATGCATTTATCTACAGGAACGGTGAATTCTATCATATAACTGTTATTGTCCCTTCTGGTTTACTATGAAGTACCCGGCCTTTCGACGTCGTATTTGATATATTTGAATATTCTGTCCTTATACCTCATTATCTTGTTGATTAAAAGAAACATTAATTCATTATTTCCATATCCCTCATGAGGTAAGAGAAGTAGATGTGTTTTATTTTATAGAAGTCCCCCCAGTAGGATTACTCCTCTATTCTGGCTTAGTTTGTTATATTTTTGTTCTTCTTCTTTCAAAATACGATGTGAGAATAGCAATTATGTTATATAACATACTGCCTATCTGAAAACTGTAAAGTCTGCTTTTGTTTCAACTATTTAATGTGCAATATATATATATATATATATATATATATATATATATATATATATATATATATATATATATAAAGATGGCATTAGTAGTCTATTCTGTTAATTAAATGATTAAAATTTAGATTCAAACAGTGCATATCTGAACACTGGTTAATATACCTGTAGTATTAATTTTGAATAACCTCTGCATAAAACCCGTTTAACTGTGATCTCTAACAGGTGTGTAAATGCAGTTTTTAGGCCTTCCAATGTGTGAGAAACCAACATATACTCGGTGATGTGAAAAGCGAAGTCTTTGAAGATTAAGTCCAACAACATAAACTCATTTTTATTAGGAATTGTAAACTCTTCACCTGAAATGGCATGTCAGATGGAATAAGGAAAATCCGAGAAATTAACCCAGTTTCACCTTTAAAATTCTCAGTTATTATAATGGCTTTCTTTTCAAAGATTTAATTGATAACCGTGTGCCATTACGTTGTTTAGGTGGATTAAGATTTCCCTCTATTTTACCATTCAAAGGGTAACATTTATTAATATCATAATTAAATAATAATAATAATAATAATAATAATAATGTAAAGTTTCCGTGTAGGATGATTTATGTATGCGAGGTAAAAAGAATAAAATTATATTTACAATATTGTAATGACTTGGCAACTACCGCTTGTCACTTCTACCAACGCTGGTTGATTAACAGGAATTTTATCAAATGTATTGTTTTTAAACAAATTCAAATTTTATTGAATTTAGTTTAAAAATAATGAGCAAAAGACTTCTGATTATGTTTTTATGATTGCTTTCCTGTCAATCATCCATTGGTTGATTTAAGTATTGTCGCGATGTTTGGGTTGTAAATGTCGATTTTTACTAGTTTTTGGAGCTAATAAAATATAAATAATCATTAAATTTTGAGAAAAAATATTGATTTCAATGACACTTTTTAAATAATTGGTCTCTCTCACAATTTTTTCAGTATTTTATTTTTTTACATTATCTACAACTCACCGTTCAGATTCGAAATGTCGACTTTTAGACGTTTTTGGGTATGCAGGCAACGAATATTACAGTTTAATTTGAGGCTGGTAATAAGTTTACCAGATTTGAAAAAGTATGATATCCAATCTTAAAGTTAATGTAATTCCTGGAAGATTTTGTTTTTCCAACCGAGTAATTAGTAATGCGGATGCGTGTAACTAAAGTAGACAACAAAGCAAATATTTTTTCATACTCCAAATAGAAAAAAGGGATTTTTTTATTTGAAAGGTTTTCCTTAATATAGGGAGGTTGGAGTTGCTTATTCCGAAAGTCGTTCTTAACATAGGGAAGTTGGGATGTTTATTTCGAAAGCCGATCTTAACATCGGAATGTAAGGGTTTACTTGAGAAAGTAAAGGCGTGTATTCTGAAAGCCATTCTTAACACGGATACGTTGAAAGTGATTATTCGGAAAGCTGTTAAGCATACTCATTACTAATTCTTCGGTTGTAAAAAAATGGTTGCCAGAGATAACCTTAGATTTACCTTGGATAACAAATATTTTCATATCTGGTAAACTAATTATCAGCTTCAAATTTAACTTTAAAATTCTTTCAACATACGTAAAAACCATATACGGTGAGTTGTAGTTAATGTAAAAAAAATACCTTAAAATTGTATTTTAGTCACAATTAATTATGTAAAAAGTTATATTTGTTTTGTTTTTTTTAACTTTAATGATTATTTATATTTTATTATTTACGAAAATTTCTGTTTTGTATTAAAATAAACCTCTATTTGTTTTCTTAACACTATTTGAATTGAGTAAATGTGTAAGGAAAACTTAAAAAACAAACAACATATTAAGTCGAAAACTTTAAAATTTTGGTTTGAAATTAATGTTTGGTTATCTGATGAATAAATTTAAACAGAAAAGGATATATAGAGTGTATTCGTCTTATTTTGTGCGAAACAGAAAAGAAGAAATTATTTTTAGAAAAAAGGAGCAGTTGTTTAAAGTTAAGGAGACGCTATTTAGAGTAAAGACAATTACCCAAAGGGGCATGAGTAATAATTTAATTTAAAAAAACATTATTAAAGTTAGGCTAGACTATAAATATTTCCAATTTTACAACCCCGAGCAATATCTGCGTATTACTTATAAAAAAGAAGAAAAGAAATGCAGAGACCTGCCATTAGAAAATTAAGTTGTTCTATCAAAACTACTTAAAATTTGTTCCCTGTAGTAGATACTTTACTTAAGAAAAGCATGAATTTTATCATTGAATTTTGTCTTAGTTCTTGAGGGATTTCCGGCAAAAAAAAATAATTGACAAAATATAGATAACGGCTTTTAAAACTGTAAGAAATTAAACAGAATTTTTTTTATTTCCCAGTCATGTAAATAAGTATTTTGATTCTGTTTGCCGTAATGAACGTTTAAATATATTTACAATCATGCAAATATTGCGCATTTATTAATACAAAGACATGATTGCAAAAGTTTAACAAAAAAAGGACTTGGTGCTCTCAGCTAGAATCGAAACTAAAACATTTAGCATTCCAGTACCGTCCTCTACTAATGTTGTTATAGAGAGAAACTTAACAAAGTCTAAGTATTGACACAATTAAAGAAATGCACAAAAAGAAATAAAAAAATGTTGGCCAGTTGAAATGAACATTTTGCATTCTGTACACGTTCTTTATTTATCCAACAAAGATTTAACTCGTTACACACAATCCTTACGGTATGATTACTATTTCCTATTAATTTCAGTGTGATGTGACCAGTAGTTTCAGAGTTTTTGTGCTAAATATTTATACACACATACATTTACTGTTTAATTGAATACACACACACACACACACATATATATATATATATATTCAAGCACATTTGATTGAACACGACGGAGTTATTCTTTTTTTCCGATATTTCTGGATATCTTTTCCATTTACCGAGCGGTCTTTTTAATTTCGGCAGGCCTGCTATATAAAATGACGCCCAAAAATTGTCGCTCGGCTATATTGTTTTCAACCGCTTTCTATCAATGCATCATATTATCATCGGGAGCGATTGTTGTTGTTGTTTTTTTTCTTTTTCTTTTTCTTTGACGCTTTAACCGATAGAAAGCGGTTGAAGAATATCGCCGAACAACAACTTTTGGGCGCAATTTTATATAGCATGCCTCCGAAATTAAAAAAGTCCGCTCTGCAAATGGAAAAGATATGATCGGAAAAACGAATAACGTCGTGTTTAATCAGACATGTTAGAATAATGACTTGCTGTCAAAATATACAAATATATGTGTGTATGTATGTGTATAGTAATAGTTTCCATTAATTCAATAATCATTGTAGCCGAATAAACAAAAGTTGTATATTGAATTCTGCTTTGTATGCTCAATAGGTGAAGATTGTTGTGAAAATGTACTTTCTTCATCTTCCCCTGTTGTGGTCACAGAAAAACAAGATAATAAAAAGTAGAACGTTAAACTAACTGAATCAGCTATCATATCTTGTATGTGATTTGACAGAAAATAAAGTTTCGGTTTAATGTATAACATGTTAATGACATACTTTAAATTAAAGTGTAGATACGAATTTGTTTTTGTAGACAGATACAATAAATATGAATTTGAGTTTATTTACTTATTCATTTAAGCTAGATTGCTGGGTGTAATTGAGAGAATAAACATTCTATATTTTATGATGGTACAACAGTTAATTTAGACCTCCCATAACCCTTTATAATTGTTCAGAAAGTGAACATTTATACAAAATAATAAAACATGTGACAAAAACTACTATTCGCCTATGCATAGAATATTGTTGCCACATCTGGCCTGGTTCATCTCCTACTAATCTCCCAAATAGAACCTCAAATATTATAAGCCTGCACTATCAGCGAAGTTCCATTTTCTGTCTCATTGCTGCAAAGTGGTAACTCCGTGCCTGTTTAGCAAGCACTTAAATCGAATGTTCGCTGATTAAGTCCTAGCACTTGGAATAATACTTCCGAATAATCCGGCAAGCAGCACAATCCCATCACTTTATAGTTAAGGTCCCGAGATGCCAAAAAGCTTTCTATTCTAATAATTTTTTTCTTCGGAGTATTACACTTTTGGAGTCCTCCCTGTTTTCTACTCTCCTGGCTGTAATAACCCGCAAAAGTTTAATGTAATGTGAACAAACATCTCGCTTTCTAACTCTCCATAGTTTCTCGTAAGACGCAACTACAAATAACAGCCTCATGGGTCCACGTGGTAATGTATCGTGTTTTGGATTAAAAAGCAGTAAACAAACATAATGTAAATCTTCCTCCGTATTCATAAATATATATCAACAATCAATGGAAAATCGCATTGCTTACCACTGGATGATGATATGCGAACAACACATTTCACTACAAGATTATGCATTCACGCAATCAAGTTCTTTAAATACGGATATAGACTCTAACATTCACATTCTCGCCACGTTAACTTTCCCCTAAGCATATATTATTTTACTATTTCGGCAAAGTATTTAAAATGCTTAAGTGATGCACTTTATTTTCTACTGAGATTTCACAGTGAGATCAAATTTCAAGCTTTAAAATTTACTGGAAATGCCAGAGATTCGCACTTTTGAATGGATGAAATATCAGCCGCTATATAAGCTAAGCCAATGTACTTGATTGCATTAAACATTCTTCTTTGTCTGGAACCGGATTGCATCATTCAAGAAGAAATTCGAAATGTGTAGAGTGAAATGCAATCTAAAAATCTATATACCCATTGCCAAAATCAACGTTTAAATGAATTAATGATTTACTTCTAAAGTATTTCAGCTTGGCAATTTAAAATACAGATCTGTCATATATATATATATATATATATATATATATATATATATATATAAAATAAAAGTATACAAAATATCGGTAAAATATCTTGCAATATGAAATAAAAGTATACAAAATATTGGTAAAATATCTTGCAATATGAAATAAAAGGATACAAAATACCGGTGAAATATCTTGCAATCTTTGGAAAACGTATATAAGTGAATCTCTTTAAATATCATTTATCATATACGGTTTAGTCGGAAAAGTCGTTCTATGCTTTCATCACGTCTATCGACCAGAACTGTAGCCTGGAGTTTAAGAAACGTTCGATATACTTCGAGAAAGTCTTGAATTATATTCTGTCCTTGACGATAACCTTTCCCTTTTATTTTGTAAGCGGTGCAAATTTTTTTTTTAAATTGCATGGCACACATAATAGTTCATAAGGTTCCAAACATATGATTTCAGTACCGTATCGTAAGGTTGCTTAGTTATAGAGGTTCTCAGAGAGCCACTATTTTGTTCTCAAGTATGACCTGGCGCTGAATCTTGCTACCACATATAAAAAGTATGGCAACCCCGACCTTTACCCAGTGCTCAATAACAGTAGACAATAAATAAATACAGCCGCCTACTTTTTTTGCACGCTTCATATTTGAGTTTGAGAAAAACCAGCGCATTCTCAACCGCACATGCTTATTGAATATGTTGGGACGTTTTTTTGTTTTTTTTTACTTTCGTAAGACCCTATTGTCTTTGTTACGCTATTAGTTGGATTTTAAAACTCTTGCATATGTAGTAGAGAAGATCACACTTCAATGTGTCTTAAAGATATCATTAGACCTTCATCTATTTAGTTAAGTTTTGCAATATTTTACCAATAATCATGATGGGTTCTGTTTGTCATTACAGTACAAATTAATGCTGAGCAGAATCATATTATTCTAGAACTGGTATTATTGCAAACGATTCAATACAAACTAATACTATAATACAAGTAAATATTTTATTCATAGCTGTGGGGTTTATGCGTGTTCATATCTTTCCTGCCAGTAATGCTATTATATATCATGTCTAGTATTTGACGTACTTAGAAGTACTGATTACTTTTTGACTGGCTTCGCATTTAACGGTTCAGCAACATAACCCCTGCTTTATTAGCACATCATGTAAACGGAAGAACGACCAAAGAACCAGATCGGAAATGACAATCAATTCCTAAGGCAACGTAAGCGAACATAGGCGAGTCGGAAAACACGTATTTTAATAAAGTTTTACGACGAATAGAACTTTATACGTTCTTTACTACTTGTATCAGCTGTATGTGAAACCGAAATAAAACAGCAATCCTCCACCACAAAATAATCATGGAATTATATTAATTCAGCTTGATGTATTGTCGAATGTTATCTCGTTAAAATCACGTTTATCATATCAATATTTCAGCTAATCTAGCAGTTCAACCACACACTATTTCCTGAATTTAAGAGAAAACTAGGTAATGGTCACAAATAAAGACAGTTAAAGAACTATTTGATCAATTACGATATGGCCAAGTATATAACATTAAAATATAATTTACCACAATAAAGACGGACTGAATTTCAGTTCGAATGATTCCTGTCATTATGCGCGACAGCAGTCGTTAGATGCTTCACGCACATCCTAGGCAATATGAAAAAGTTCCCATATTCATCGGTTCAAAGGCAATACTCTTATTAAAAACTTTTACAATGAAAACTTGAATTTCTTCCTCATGTCTACCTATCGCACTTTCACATTAATATACTTTAAGTCTAAAGCAAATAAAAATAGATCAGGAAGCATCTTTTCTATTTCAATATTTCACTTGAAATTTGTTTCTAATGCTACGGGGGGTGCAATAAGTAATGCCCTGACTCACTTCACATAGCAGTAGAGCAACGAAACTTGGCACAGTTATTAGTCTTTCTCTACATAGGAACCACCCAGAGTTATGCATTTCTCCCATCGTTTGATGCAGCTCTGGAGACCGTTTTTGTAGAACACACCAGGTTGGTCCTCCAACAACGACGTGACTTCAGAAATCAAGGCTGCATCATCTGGGAAACGCTGTCCTTTCAAAAACAACTTCATGGCTGGGAAGGGGTGAAAGTCAGAGGGGGAAAAGTCAGGAGAGTAGGCAGGATGGGGAAGGATTTCATAACCACATGCCTGTGATCTGGCGACATGCGAATTGTGGACCGGAGCGTTGTCTTGCAGGAGGAGGGTACCTTTGCTGATCTTGCCCCGCCTCTTGATTTTGATAGCTTTCCTTAATTTCAAAAGTGAAGCATAATAGGCTCCTGTAATTGTGGTACCTTTTTCTCAGAAAATATATCATCACTACTCTGTCCTGATCCCAAACGACTGTGAGCATGACCTTGCCAGCGGAGGGATGCACCCTTGCCTTCTTTGGAGGTGGTGAGTCCAAGTGCTTCCACTGCATTGACTGGGCTTTGGTCTCTGGATCATAGTGATGGACCCAGGTTTCATTCTGTGTTATCAGTCTTTTGAAAAACTTTGACTCATCTTTTTGGTACATCTGCAAATTCATTCTCGAACACTCGACGCGTTCTCGCTTCTGGAATGGCGTGAGCAACCTGAGAATCTATCTGGCAAACACTTTATGCATATGCAAATGGTCATGAATGATAGTTTTCACAGACGCTGTACTAATGTTGAAATCTTGGTTTATTTGGCGAATAGTAATGCGCCGATCTTCCAAAATGGCAGCCTCAACTTGACAGACTGATGTCTTATCAATGGAAGAAGGGGGCGACCAGGTTTGAGAGCTGTTTCCACAGACTTCCGGTCATGTTTGAATTCACGATGCCAGCGTTTTACTAGGTCATATGATGAGGCTTTATCACTATAAGTTTCTTTCATTTCATCAAAATTCTCCTGTGATGTGCGTCCTTTCAAATACAAAAACCGGGTCGCCGCTCGACATTCAACAGGCTCCATTTCACACCTGACTCAGTTCAAACACCTGTAAAACAGAAACCACAATTAATTCAGAGTTGTAATTTTCACACATAACCCGAAGAGATATAAATCATTGCATATGCAAAATTTCAGCTAGATCAGACAACTGGAAGTAGGTCAAGGGCATTACTTATTGCACGCCCCTCGCATTATCCGGAGTCTTTTGACATTTAATACTTTAAAGAGATCGTTTAGTGAACCTTCCTCAATTATTTATATAAAATATGGAAAGTAGATAATGTACCGTGGATGTGTTATCGGCAGTTCCGGTAACTCTCGTTTCTCCTTATTTGTCCGTCAGTCCTCATTTTCAATGAGTGATTTTTCTGATAAAGGGTGAAAAAAAGCTATTTTCTAGGAAGGCAGTCTGAGATGTCGATAATTTTCTGTTTCTATGTCTATGTTTGTGACCATGTAACTAGTAAGGGTGCTGAGGGTAAACGTTTCATCTGGGCTGACGTTATCCGCCTGATAGTCAGGGACCTGAACCTTGGATTAACCACTAAAGAGGCTGTCCTATCGTCAGGTGCAAAATACTGGGTCTGCTGTATTGCAATTTAGTGAATGGGTTCTGAACAATGCAGTAGTTTCTTGTGGGGCCTCTCGATGCCATATTAGTGGGTAATTATTACGGTTTTACCTCATCATGTGCTAAAAAAATCATGTCCTTTTCTCTTACTTTCCCTCTCTAACCTGCTCTAACCAAGTCTGTCGACTTGTTTCACAAATCCCAAAACCTCAACACCAATTATCTCCAGAAAAAAACACGAACAAACCTAGAACCCCATCTTCCAACGTAGACCCCTACTACCATGTCTCCTACTCTAATATCGGGGGCCTACGTTCCAACTTTCCAGATGTTGAAACTCAATCGCAGGAGACGAAACGGGACATATTTTCCTAAGCGAAACTGGCATAGGGCCGACTGCTTCCCTAGATGAGTTCATAAGTAATGAATATTCTAACTTAACATCTAAATCTGACCCTCAAGATCGCCATGAGCAAAAAATATGTGCTACATTAAAGATGGCTTTCCGTGTGGTAGGGATATCTCCAGAGAAGTCTCTAATTTAGCATATATGTGCTTCCGGGCTGCACTTGCTTACACCACTACATTTATATTTGCTCTCTATCGCCCTTGCAACAGTTTAGTTACTATATTTAAGAGCATATGTGAGAAAATTGACCACATCCTGTCTTCTCATCCTTCGACTAACATTCACATCTGTGGCGAATTCAATGTCAACAATGTGGAATGGCTGACCCACTCAAACAAGACAGATGATGAAGGGAGGTTCTGTCATGACTTCTCCATTGCCTATGACCTCACTCGGATTTTTCACGAACCCACCCGTGTGCCCGATATTACCGGTCAGCATGCAAGCCTTCTATACCTTTTTCTCACAACTTCCGCTGAGCTATATTCATGTTCCGTTCTATCTCCTCTTGGGTCTTCCGATCACTCGGTTGTATCAGTTAAGATAAAAATGAAATGCAGAAAGTCTTCAGACAAACCTCTCCAACGTACAGTATATCGATACTCTATGGCTGACTGGGATAACTTCCGTACATTTATATCTGATCTACATCTGCATTCCATGTTTCAAAGGATCCATCCTCTATAGTATCAGACCTGAAAGAATGGTTAAGTGTAGACATAGACCAATTCATACCATCCAAAAAATTCCAACAAAAACTTAACAACCAGTCATGGTTCTCCTCAGAATGTTCTGCTGCCATCGCGCACAGAAATCACTTTTTCCATAGCTACCAACGTAATAGATGTACTGAGACTAACGCATCTTTCAGGACTGCAAGCAACCACTTTAAAAGAGTAATTCCAACGTAATAGATGTCCTGAGACAAAATCCGCTTTCAGGGCGGCCAGCAACCACTGTAAAAAAGTAATAAGGACGAAAGAAGAGCTGTATACTCAGTCCGTCAAGTCCAAAGTAGCTGAGCAGCGGCTTGGTTCCCACCAGTTTTGGGAAATAACAAGCAGAATCCTGAACGGAAGTGTGTGCTCTATCACAACTATCATCAATGGTCCTGAGGTAATTTCGTCAGCATCAGGCAAATCCGAACTCTTTGCCAAGAACTTTGCAGCTAACTCTACTCTTTGCGACCAAGGCCGCCGCCCTGTAATATTTCCTCCTGTATCAGAAAACATGCAATCTGATATACAAATATCTGTACGTGATGTTGCCAAGCTAATCAAAAACCTTGCTTCCAATAAAGCAACCTGCCCTGACCGTATTCCAATTATAGTACTCAAAAAACTTCAACGAGAACTATCGCTCATCCTTACAAAACTGTTTAAACGTTGTCTTAAGGAGAACTGCTTCCCATCACCCTGGAAAATCTTATCATTATGGCCTGTATTAAAGAATTCAGGTGATCGCTCATCTCCCTCTCAGTACAGGCCAATAAGTCTCATGTGTGCCATGAGTAAGTTACTGAAATCTGTTTTAAATAGAGAAATAATCAACCATCTCAGCAAAAATAACCTTCTTAGTGACACGCAATATGGGTTCCATTCTGCTAGATCTAAAGCAGATGTGCTTACAGTTATATCTCATAGGATTAGCGAATCTCTCGACGGAGGCTACCTTTCTAAGGCAATTGCTCTTGACATATCAAAGGCCTTTTATAAGGTATGGCATAAAGGTTTACTTCACAAGATTTCCAGCTACGGTACAACTGGAAATTTTTTCTCAATTATTAAATCATTTCTCTCTGATAGGCTCATAAGAGTAGTGGTCGATAGGCAGAAATCAGAAGCTCTCAGTATTAATGCTGGAGTCCCTCAGTAGGCCATTCTGATCTAAATCTTCCTGATCTACATCAATGATTTCCCAAAACACATACTTAAATCATTCGTTGACATCTATGCTGATGACACGACCCTCTATGGCAACACATCAAGGGCCGTAAATGAAAAAGTTTTCTCTGATTCTCACTCCATTGATTTGATTGCGTGGTACAATGCGGGAAGAGGTGACTGGTTACTTTTAATGCATCTAAAATCAAGCTTCTATCTTTCCATCATCAACGCTCTGATCCACATCTGGCATCGATTGAAATGGATGACTCTCGTCTTGGGGGAAGCTTCTGAGATTGACCTTTACTCCTGATCTGAAATGGAACACGTACATCAAATCTGTTGGCAAGGTCGCTTAAAAAATGGTAGGATCCTTCTAACGCTCAAGTAGATATCTCACTGCTGATGCAGTTCTTTATCTATATAAAAGCCAAGTGCGTCCAAGGATAGAGTACTGCTGCCACATCTGGGCAGGAGCTGCTAAAAACAGCCTATTCTGCCTTGACAGGGCAGAAAATATACTTCGTAGCCTAGTGGGGTATGCCCTTTTCTCTTCCCTGCAACCTCTCTCCCACAGAAATAATAACAATGTAGCTGCAATTAGTAACTTGTTGATTGGTTGCTGCCTTGGTGCAAGACGATGCAAAGTTGGTTGTGAATCGGCAATAGGTTACAAAAATTTCATACATTAAATTGCAACATGTAAGCATGGGAACATTATTTAAACCCCGTTTTCCTTCTGTTGCTATGAATAGAAATGATCACCTGTAATGTGCTGCGAAATAACATAATTATCTTCCATACAAGCCATTCAGGAAAGAGCATATATAAATCCAAAAACAAAATATAAACGTCGAATATTTTATAGCAGCTAGCGTAGCTTCTAAATATCAACATTATATTTTTTTACAAGAAAGTCAAGCCCGGAGGTCACTCGGAGATAAGGGTTATTGCGTGTACAGTAATCGATGGGATAATATCGTAGTAATCGTTAGTAATGGATATTTGATAAAGTGTCTTACTTTAGGGGGCGGTTCAACAGGAACTTGTTTATGTTAAACTTGAAGACATCCAAGTTGTAGTCAGGTGAAAAACAGGCTAACGGAACAGAGTTCTACGGGCATGCACTTCTAAGAAAGAAGCTTTGTTCATCGTATCTACGTTTTGATTTAGGCACAGATAAAGAGTGGGGAAAACTATTGAGAGTGGTTTCAGCTAGACGGGTGTTTTTCGTGAAAGATTGGCGTGGGGGGAAACAGAGATTAGAGATCAGACGAGCACTTTCCATGGAAATAACGATAAAACAAAGACAGGCTCGCAACGTCTCTTCTGAGGGAGAGCCTATTTTGTACTCTGCCAAGGCAGGATAGGCTGTGTTTAGCAGCTCCTGCCGAGATGTGGCATCAGTACTCCATCCTTGGACGTACTTGTCTTTTATATACATAGAGAATTGCATCAGCAGTGAGATATCTTCTGGAGCGGTAGAAGGATCCTACCATTTTCCCAGCGACCTTGGCAACATACTTTATGTACGTGTTCCATTTCATATCAGGAGTAAAAGTCAATCCCAGAAGCTTGTCAAAACTTGGAGCCTCCCCAGGACGAGAGACCTCCATTTCAATTGATGCCAGATGAGGATCAGAGCGTTGATGATGTAAAGACGGTACTGACATGATTTAGCTTAAATGTAATGTGAACAGACATTTCACTTCTCAACTCCATACATAATGTCTCTGTAGATATGGTCCAAAATAGTACTCTCCAAGTCCAAGTGTAAATATATTGTGTTTGAGAGGAAATAAAAGTAAACAAATCCGTTGCATCTTCTAGCGATCTCATCCTTAAAAATGCTGGAGTGTAATAAGGTGTGTATGCATATGGAATGCTTTAGTGGATTATTTGTATGGAGATAATTTCAAACATAACCTGCAGCTTGAAATATATGGTGCATTCCAGTTGGTTACACATAGATACTATATCATTCGTCTGTCACCATAAGAATTTTAATCTGTTTTCGTCGGAGATACGATCGCAGAAATATATCTGTATATATTAGATTGCTGTAACTTATGATTTTACTGTATGAGACTATGATTATAACGTTGTACCAAAACAATTTAGCAAGTGATCCATCACAGTTTCTTTTTCCTGAAGCGGTTCAATAGACTTTGCTAAGAAACACTATCTATTAATGTATATATTAAATACTTAGATATAAGAAATAATTTTTTTGCAAGAAAGCAAATTGGTTCGAAGTAAGAATGGATGTGTGGCGAATGCTTTTTTTTCTTTTGAACGCAAATATGGACGCAGATACTAATGCACTATTCATTCCACTAAGGAATCTTATTCTATTTCTAAAATACTAATCTAAGGATGCTATGCTTAAGTAGGTTTCCAGTTTTTTCATTTGTTTAGCTTGATATTTCATAACCTTTTTTTTTTTTTTTGCTACTCGACATTGATTTGCATCAATGTCTTCTTTTCAGTTTTTTTTTTTTTGTTGGAAAAAAGTTATATTATTAATAATATTGTCGACGCTGCTGTGGCTTTACTTAAAATACAATTATTAGTATTACTTTTTTATGCGTTGTGCAGTTTCCATTTCTGTGCTTAGCTTATTCTTTGTGCATCGGAGATTAATTGCGGAACGTGCTGTTCCATTACTTCAGATCGTATAGATGAATTTGACTCAGGAAAAAAGAATGACTAAATAGTCTCAGAAATTTAAAATATAGAAAATCACCAAAAAAACAACAGCTTTGGAGTGACAAGAAATGAAGGAAGAGATGAAGAAAATAGAGGATTGACACACTAAAATAATGCATAAATATATAGACATGGCATAAAAAGCCTTTTTACAAAACGAAATAAAACAGTTCTTAAAGCAAACGGATAAAGGATTAATGAGTTCTTAAAGAATAAAAGAGATAAAATAAGAAATGAAGTGGAAGATGTGGAATATAATGATAAAGATTATATAAAAATAGTTGAAAATGTGAAGAAATGACATGGATAGAGCGTGGGAGGAAAACGTGAGAAAATAAGGATAAAAATGAATTTAATAATTTCAACAACAAAAATGTGTTTACCATATCACATGATGTTAAAATAGAATAATAATCAGGGCGCAGAGCCCTATGCTATGCAACGTTTATGATATAAAAATATTTTCTCAAATAACTCGAGCATATTCGAGAAAAAAAAAACTAAGTCTTCAGTTGCATTCTCGTCAACAGTTTTTTAGTACCTTTGCAAATAACTACAATGAATATAAGCGTCCATATATTACGTTTACCACTTTCTTTCTTTCTTTAAGTTTTTTCGTATTAATGCCTTTCCTACTAAACCAGCAAGCAGTATCATTAGTAAAACAGATTCTACTTTCCCAATCTTACACTTTTCCTCATATTAACGTTTTTTATTATTTTCTAGTTCCAATAATATATCTTATCATATGCCTGATCTCATTGTCTAACCATCTAGTTAACACTAAACCCTCATCCTAGAAAGGCGCCTGGACCTTGATAAGTAGTGATATCTCAGGTAAAAGAAAGAAAACTGTCTGTATTTTCAATTTTGTGAATTGCAAATGACCGCTTATTCATAGCGAATTATTTTCAATAATTAAGTTGAAATATTACATTTTCCTTGTGGCTTATATGTTGAAGAACTCAGAAATAAAAACTCAGTAACTAAATTGATGCAAAATCAAATCCAACTCATACATGTGACATCTCTTAATTTATAATGGTAGGTACAATTCTACATATCAAATTATATACACCGTCAAACGAGAGATGGTTGGCTAAGAGAAATGCAGAAATCGAGGAATGCGTTTTGCTTTGTTTTCTGTCTTTTTCTTCCTCTGAAATTTTAGATATAGGTTCCTTGACGGGGTATACAGCTCACTCTTCCCAAACAAGGTTTGGGTGCTTCAGTTGACATTCATAACTGGGAATCCTCTGCACGCTCACTTGACGTAGAGCTACAGACTTGCTATGATACCCCAACATGGGGCGGGAGAAGATTTTAGTAGCTACAATGCCCACTCTCATCAACGAAAGTAGAACCCTAATGGGGTCACATAATGGCGATTATAATTAGTGTTTTTACATTAATGTAAATAAGGATTCCCAATGCATCCCCATATGCTTGTCTGAGAGGGTGCATATCGAACAATTCTCCTCTATACAAAAATAATCCGAACAATGTCGGTCTGCTCGTGTGTCTGTTTGTCTGTAAATCTATGGCACGATGCTCAATTCCTGTATGTCTGTTTGCTTGTACATCAAGAAGATGGATGGGAATAAAATATAAAAAAATATGTAGAAAATAATTATCAGCTTAAAAGAATTTTAAAGTTTTTACATTATAATATGAATCAGAGTCCATTTTGTGAAGGCTCGTTTCCAACAAAGTCAACGACAGCGTTGTCTCCTAGTATATATATATATATATATATATATATATATATATATATATACTAGCATTTCAACCCGATGTTGCCCGGGTGTGTGGAGGTGTATGTTAAGCAAAAAAAAAGCGGTCAATTTTTTTTAACTTTGATCCCTATTTTGACCCCTTAACATGTATGTTTTTAAGATCAAATTAAGTTATTAAGTAAGATCCATGTCAAAGGAACCTATATCTAAAATTTCAAGTCTTTATACACAAAATTGTCAGAGGAGTTTGGTAGGGTTCTCAAAGGGAAAATCGTTGAGCTTTGACCCCTTAACTGTCAAATTTCTGGCCGAAACGGATTACGAAGATTTTCCCAAATCTTTTTATCAAATTTCGTGTCTGTAAACTGAAAATTGACAGTTATTGCGTAGAAAAATGTACACAGACACACAGACATACAGACATCCACGTTCACTTTTATATATACTAGCAGTTCCGTCCGGCTTTGCTTGAGCCCTATGTACTGTTCATAAGGTTATGTGCGTATGTATATATAAAAAGTGTGAATATGTAAAGTAATGCCTTTCTGTATAATAGTCTTCCTTAACTACCATAGAGAAAAGACAGAGAGGCATTTTCACTTTTATAGATACATAGATAGATTGGATGCAATATATAGTATTATATTCCTATCTATTTTATAGATGCATAGATAGGTTGGATGCAATATATAGTAATGATTTAAAATGTATTAAAAAAGATCATGCGTCCCCACCGAGAATCAAAACCAAAACGTTCAGCTCACGATTTGTTTTGCCTCTGCCGTCAATGACTGGGCTATGAAAACATGTTTATTGCAAGGTTAAAAATTAAAACATGAACCAATAGCTACTACGTTATGCATCCGTAATTCCGGCATTCGACCTTCACCTGAAAAATTTCATTTTTTTTAATTTTCACACTTTTGTACCGATTAATCCGGGTTAAACTCCAAATATAAAGTTTTGCATGGATTCAAATACCTTATATATGAAATTCCATGTCTGTAGACCAAAACTCTAGAAGGAGTTTTGTAGGCAACATTTGTTAAAAAAAATATATGCGTATACATATATATATATATATATATATATATATAGAGAGAGAGAGAGAGAGAAACGATTTTGTGTTTACTATAAACTTTTTACGCAGATAGTATGCCAGTATAAATCATGTAGAATATCTGCATGAATATAAATACACGTAATAGTTAACTAAAGATGATTATCCCATTAGAAAACCGAAACAACTAATAGGGAATTAATTAAAATGAATGTTTAAAAGAATATGAAAATTAGCTAGATCTTCTGCTAGTGAATGCAATTCCACAACCCATATATAAGAAAAGTGTATTTTCTTTTTAAATAAATAGAAAAGAGGGGTTTTAATATGAATATCAATACACACAAAAGAAAAACGAATTCATAAGAGTATATATATATATATATATATATATATACATATATATTTGGTCATCCCATGAGTTCATGAATATAGGAAAGAAATGATCAAATGTTACATTTTATTAAAGATTTAATCATCAATATACTTCACTCATCATCTGTAACTTCCTTCCATATATTAACAAACTTATTAATTCCATGTAAAATCGTTTGGCCTTTCATTCGAAGAACTCAGAAATGTCAGTTTTAACACCTTTCTGCGTTACAAAAATCTGTTCCTTCCAAATGATTTTGTAAGCTACGAAACAAATGAAGCATGAAGGAGCAAGGTAAGGAGAATAGGGTGGATGAGGAATTTTCTCCCAACCAAGTTTTTCGATCTTTTGTGTGGTGATTTTTACTATGCCCATTGGCCTGATTAAACATCACTCTTTTTCGATTCACTAGGGCAGGTCTTTATTATCACCAAGCTTGGTTCAAACGCTATAATTGCTGACAGTAGATTTGTATCATTAGGTGGTTACAATTCCAAGTGTATTATTCCTTGAAAGGAGAACCTTATTCCCATGAAGTCTTCTTTTCGGCTGTGGCTGAGGTCTATTCTCTTTACTAAGCCATTGTCTACGGCGCTTAGCACTTCGATCAAAGATTCATTTTACGTCACAAACCTATCAAAAATGGTGAAACAAATTGGCGAGAAGAGCAGATGTCGACACGGATTTGAGATTGTTTCCATACAATTCATGAGGCGCCCATCTTCCAAGTTCAGGAACTTATTCAAGTTGTTGAAGATAACGATGAACAGATGTATGGTTTTAACTCAGTTTATTGCTAATTTCTCAACTAATAATACATTATATTCTTCAAGAGCTGCTTAAAAAAATATTATCAATCTACACTAGACGTCTGGTTCGATTGTCATCTTCTTCAATCTCTGCTTCAAAATTTCGCAAACCGTCTTCTGCAAGTTCTTTCATTCACAAAAATTCGTTTCCATAAACTGAATATTTCTAGCCACTTCAGTTGCTTTTTTGAACTCATAAGGCATTAAATGCCTCAACTGATTCTTGGACACTTCCATCTTAGTAGGGCTGTAATCAAGCAAATTTAAATTGTATCGTTTTGTAAAAAATGTAATCAGTTAAATTGCATCTAAACATAAAAATGTAACTATAAATAAATACACGATATACACAATAGTTTTTAAGTTTCGTTCAATTAGAAAAAAAAAGTAAAAATTCGGACAGAATGTATGGGCTGACACAGAATAAAAGCAGTCATAAATACTTCTGCGATAACCATTATTGATGAATACTTCCCTTATCTTATAAGATAAGATCATGGAAATATTCATCAATAATGGTTATCCTGTTGACCTTATTGATGACTGTATTTTCAAAAAGGTTGCGGATTTTAAATCCCCTAAAAAGTTTGGACCTTTGAAATGCCCGGTTTATTTAAAGTTACCTGGATTGGGGAAAAGAGTAACAGACTTTCCAAACAGATTCGCAGAAGTATTTATGACAGCTTTTATTCTGCGTCCTTGCGTTTGGTATATACTATGACACCTGTATTTCCTTCTTTTCGCAAGGAAAGTTTGCCTTACATCCAAAATAGCAATACTGTATATCAATTCAAATGCCAGTGCGATGCTGGTTATGTTGGTCGAACATCCTTGCATCTTTTGACTCATATAAACCAGCATGTTCCATCGAAGATCAGACAAGGGAGGATGGGGTCTGGTGGTCTCCCTCCTTCTGCAGCTTTGAACTCTGCTATTAGCCAGCATTTGGTTGACAACTCGTGCTGTGCCAATAGATATAAAATTGAATGGTTCGAGGTGCTACTTAGAGCGGACTCCAGAAACCATTTAAAGATTTTGGAGTCTGTCTCTATTGCGGTGCGGAAACCTTCTTTGTGCCGGCAGAAAGAAACATATAACGCATTGTTTCTCTTTGGGAAACTGTGAACCTTTTCTCCCGTTTTCCCCTCGTTGTGCTATCATTTTAATCGTTTTTTAAACGTTAATAAACTTTATTTTAGTGTCCCCGTAATTCTTGGCAAATTCAATAGTTCCCCATCAGAACTCTTTACTTTCGACATAGTATTATTTTTACGCTATCGATTTTCTCCTAATGAGATGATAGCTGAAAGAGCTCTCGAGAGACTTCCGCCCATTATATTTTATATATATATATATATATATATATATAATATTTGTTTGATTAAATATACATACATACATAAATAAATAGATCGATCGATAGATAAGTATATATGTGTGTAATTTGACCTTCCACACATCTAAATTGTCTCACGATGTTTTCTCACTGCTATGCTATTTGTGTTTATTACGGCGCAGGTGAATTTTCGATTAGGTGACGATTCGCCCGCACTGCAGTTTAAGTGGCAGAGAATATTATCCTTTAATTCTAGATCTCTATCTGCTTGGTTTCATTTGAACACTTTGCTTAATTTTATTACCATATAGATTTTAGTTTGTTCATGTAACATTAAATATCGCAGAAAAATGTATGTACATAATAGATTATTGTAAATCATCATTGTTATACACGAGGTTATGATTATAACGTTTAATATAGCATACATTATATTTACACATTGTATTATTGTAGCTAAATTTGAGAGGTCATGCTTATAATAGTTAATGTCGCAGAAATACATTGGATTATTGTAACTAATTATTGTAATGTACAAAGTTATGGGTATAGCATTTAATAACGCAGAACAATATTTGTACACAATGGATAATCATAACTAACGATTGTTACACATGATGCTATGATTATAACATGGTGTATACTTTAACAATTTTGCCGCAACTGATCAATCGCATTTTTTTCCTAAAATGGTCGCTCTTGATTTTGCTAAGAAACACTTTTCATAAATGTATATGTTATGTACTGAGGCTGTGATGTAGTTAATTATCGCTAAGATTTCAGGTAAGTTTCAGTAAAAAATCATGAGTAAACGCTTGGTGCAACAACTCAAGTTGATTTGTAATCAAAATGACTCAGAACAGGGAATATTAGAAATTCGAGATTGAGGTAAGGTGATACAGAAAGTAATAATACCGGCTGTTTAAAAATTGTTCGACAGGCACTTAGTTATAATAATAATAATAATAATAATAATAATAATAATTCTGATTTCGTTTACCAACGTCTCTCTGGAAAGGGATGGGATTCATTTCCAGAGGATTTCCCTTAATCCCGGCTTCAAACCAGGGGCTTCAAAGATCAAGTGTTTTCCTAAGGATGTTGGTGGTACCCATATTTGCAGAGGTTTGAAGGCCGCCTAAAATATCCGAGATTTTAGTTTTGCCAATTGTCCTTCCAGGCAACTATATACTACTCCTAGTGCACCAAGTACTACTGGGAGTATTTGTGTTTTAACCCCGTGTATACGCCTTATCTCCAAGGCCAATTGAGCATAATTGCTCCACTTCTCATTCTCTTTTTCCTGTCCCAGGGTACTGAAAAGTCTACAATCTGCCTGTTTTTTGAGACCTTGCCGATGACGAGCAAATCAGGATGATTATGTTCCAATTGCTTGGTCGTTATAACACTTTTGTCCCACCATACCTCTACCTTGCCATCCTCACTTTTTCTCACTTCATCAGGCACCTCTTCAAACCATTTTCCAGTACACTTCACCCCAATTCTCTTACACACCTCCCAATACATCCGGAGTCCCATGTGATCGTGTCTTTTGCGGTACTCTCTCTGCGCCAGTCCACTACACTCTGCTGCAAGGTGCACAATTGACTCTGAGGTCTTACCACAAATCCGGCATTCTGCAGCAACTTCCTCTCATAGGACCACTTCTTTTAACAATCGTGTTCCTAATGACTGCTCTTGTGCTGCACAAACAAAAGCTTTAGTACACTTAGCCAGATATCCGACTCTAAGCCATTGCCATTATCTTTCATCAGCCGCTTCTGCTATATTTTGGAAGAACCTCACATACCTCCACTTCATTGGCCACAACCTTAAGCATCCACTCCTCACTTCTAACCACATGCTTCCTCAACGACATCTCCTCGGTTCTAACACAATCTTTTACATTTTTCAATCCTCTCCCACTATATTTCCTCTTTTGATACAGCCTTGCTGCGCTACTTTGAATGTGAAATATACCAAACATTGCTAAAACTTTTCTTGTTTTGATATCCATGGCATGCAAATCCTTATTAGACCATTCTAAAATTCCCGCACTGTATCTCAAAACAGTGACTGCCCATGCATTCACTGCTTTCATTAAATTTCCTCCATACAGTTTCGACTTTGCAATTAGTTTCATTCTTCTAAGATACTCCTTCCTGACTTTCTCCTTCATTTCTCTGTTCATGATGCCAACACCCACCAAAATTCCCAAATACTTATTCCTGTACCTTCTATTTCTTTCATGATTTCTTTATTTGGCAGCACTATTCCATTCGAATTAACGTTTACTCATCTTTTCATCACCAGCACCGCACTTTTTCGAATCCCAAACTCCATCCCAATGTCTTCTGAGTATGCTCCCACAAGTTCTACCAGTCTCTCCATTTCCTTTTCATTTCTACCGAATATTTTCAAATCATCCATAAACCATAGATGGTTGAGGCTCCTGTCACCAGATCCAAAATTATACCCCAGTTTTTTCTCTATTCAAGAGGATGCTCAGTGGCATCATTATCATTACAAAAAGAATCTCCTTGAAATATACCACGTTTAATGCCAACCTTACCCATCTCCCCTCTGTTTTCTGCTAGCACTGTTTTCCATTGAGACATACTTGTCTCCAAAGCCCTACCGCATTCTCAGGAACCTTCATCATTAATAGTATTTCACGTATCCATGAATGAGGAACCATGTCATAAGCCTTTCTGTAATCGATCCATGCTACGCTCAGATTTCTCTTCGCATCCTGATTATTCTTCGCATCCTGCATTAATGGTTTATCAATTAGTAGTTGCTCTTTGGTAATTCTCGGACCTTTCCGGCACCCCTTTTGTTCGTCAGGAAAAACACCATTGCTCTCAAGGTGTTCATAAATTTTCACCGCAAATATTCTCGTCAACAATTTCCACATCAATGACAGATATTTAATTGATCTATAATTATTAGCATCTGTTTCTTTTGCAGGATCTTTCCTAATCAGTCTTGTTCTTCCCTTCACAAGCCAATCAGGGGCATCTCCCAACTCTACAAACCTTTGCAGAGCAGCAGCTATAGGTGGATAGAAACTGTTTTTCTGATAGTCTTTTTCTGACCTCTCCAAACCAGCTAGCCTCCTTATTATATCGCCCTTTGACAGACCAAATCCTACTTCAGAACTTCCTGGCATCTTTTGCATTTGGATTGTTGTTATTTCCCGCCTGTTTACTACCATTTAATTCTTTATACAGCTGAGACTGATTGTTCTGGAAAAGGTTGTTCTGCCGAAACGCAACACTTTTTCCAACAAAGTTCCGAATTTTCATACCACCAGTGTGGACCTTCTCTTTCAACATTGTTAGAACGCTCATGGTTCCCTTTTCCAGCATCTATACCTCCTTTCAAGCGTGTCCTTAGCTTTCTGTCCTTGTTTAACTCCTTTTCTTATTTCCTCGATTCTACCAATGTCTTTCCGCCACCGTTTCTTCAAGACGCCTCTGCCAGTGTGGTCTTCTATCCTTCATTTTTCCCTTTTTCTTCTGTAATAAGCCAAGACGATTCGCAATAACGTATGACGCTGCATATAGAAGCCTCTTAAGTTCCGTAAGCGATATATTCTTTCTTATAATGTTGTGATTTACTCCTCGAATTATTTTTACCTCGTTTTTCACCTTCCACCTATCACTACTCTTCATACTTGGAATCTCTATGATATCGTCTCTAAGAAGAACCTCTCTTAACTTCTGAAGTACTTCTTTTTATACAGAAGTCAAAGTTCGAACTTCATCACTACTTCTCCATACATCTGCGCTTTCACTGGCTTCATGGTCTCAGAGTTAATGATCTCATCTGCCTTAGATCTTTCAAACTCTTTTTCATTACTTCCCCTAAACATAGGATTCCATACCTCCTCAGTTGTCCGCCTCCCACCATCGTTTACATTTCCCTTCTGCACTTCCACTCTCTCAGTTCTTTCATCAGAGCTAGTTTCATCAATTTTACTTTCGTTATTCATTTCATTCCTAACCATCCATTCAATCTCTTCTCTTGCAATCACTGAAAGTAGGTTGTTATATTTTATTTGTTTTAACTGGGATACCAAACTCGCGACACTTATAGGTCCCCCTCATCTCGATTCCCATTCTTTCTTCACTTTTCGGATATATCAACCAGATTTGGTACTTCCACTTCTTACATAGCATTCCCACATGACTCTTCTTTCCTCATCCGTCCATGTTTTATTTTTACATTCCTTGTTCCAACTCCCTTCGTGTCTTGGTACACTTTCTGGCAATTCTCACTCCCCCTATATCAAGCCACATCCTCAGAATTTCGAACAGTTGTATAGTGACGACAGGACCCACCCTGTTGACCAGTGGGATACCTCTCTGACGTGAGACCATCACAAGATATTCTAGCCTCATTCACGTCGTTATTTTCAATATTTTGATTTGACATTCTCCCATAAATGGGGTTAGTGAATTTAAGGTTACACCACCACCGATAGTTTTATCGAGACATTATCTCTAGGATAGTTCCCCACCAAGATCAAAGATCCCCTCCCGACCTTTTTCCTCCATCACCACCACTATTCCCCTTACCACTACCAACAACAATAGAAATAAAATCTACAATGATAATAGCAACGCTAATATTGGTAACAATAATATTAACAGCAAAAACAGCAATAGCAATGACAGCAAAAAACAACACCTACCATTACAGCTACAGTAATAATAAAAAATAATAAAAACATACCACCATTACAACCATCACTACCACTACTACTACTAGTAGTAGTAGTAGTAGTAATAATATTAGTCGTAATAGTAATAACTAATAAAGTAAATTTGTTTTTTAAATAATAATAACAATAATAATGATAATGATAATAATGATACTAATAATGATCATGATAATAACAAAAATAATAATAATAATAATAATAATAAGTAGAAGAATACTTATAATAATAATAATAATTTCGTTTAGAAAAGCTTACTTTGTTCGTTTTTTTGTTTTGTTTTTTGTTTAAAAATTTTTTTTAACTCCTCTGCGGATGTTGTTTTTGGTATTAAAAAATTAAAAATACATTAATAACATATAAAAATTGGGATAAATTAAGTCCCACCAATAATTCCCTTAAAATAAGTATTTTGAATGTATTCATCCATGTATAAATGTATTCTGCCGTCTGAAGAGTAGGTATTTCGGAATATTTTAAATTATATATGTAAAATTGTCCCGATGATTACGAAACAATTGTAACGTATAAGTTAATACAACATATAATGTTCTCATTTTATATTTGATTCGTGTTGATTTTGCGAAATTATTGTATGTATGGATGTACATATATAAATAAATATATATATATATATATTGTATGTGTGTGTATATATATATATATATATATATATATATGAAGTGATTTTTAGATCGTAAACATTTCTAGCTACTTCCCGAACTAATAAAGTCCGCTCCTATAATACATATACGCAATAAAGTGATTTTTAGAGCATAAACTGCTTCAACTATTCTGGTATTGATCCCCTGTTCCCCGTTATTAAAAGTATATTTTTAAAAAAAACTGATTTTCACATCGTAAACAGCTTCAGCTATTTCTAAGACTGACTGCTTATACCCCCTCTGGTTCCTCCAACCGCTTTTACAAAAATACAAAGAGAAATTATGCTAATAATGAAAACAGTCTAAAAGGATAAAATATATCATAATTCACAATTATTAATTACGTCCTTCGACGAGTTGAACCACAAATGCTCTAATTCCCAGTCACCAAATATAGCACAGTAATTTTGATAAAGACAACTAAGAATATTTTTCAACCGAGCAATGCTTCACACACCTGACTCTATATAATCCTCTCTTAAAATTATATATGAATTAAAATAGTTTTTAGATTGTAAACTGGTTATATATATATATATATATATATATATATATATATATATATATATATATATATATATATATATATACAAGAATAAAAAAGCATTGGAAATGCAAACGGATATAGGGATGGTATACCAAAAAGTATACAAACAAGATAGCTATGAATGGCTAGGCACATGGAAATAGAATTGCATCCAAAGTATAGCCCTATAGCTTTTCTCCAATCTTCATTCCGTGCCATCATTACGGTTGTATAGGGCTATACTTTGGATGCAATTCTATTTCCATGTGCCTAGCCATTCATAGCTATCTTGTTTGTATACTTTTTGGCATACCATCTCTATATCCTTTTGCATTCCCAATGCTTTTTTATTCTTGTTAATTAGTATTTTTCAGCACGTGAGGCAGCCTTCTTTGCCTCAGGATTGGCATGATACTTAATTTTTATTATTTCAGCATTTTTCTGATAGTATTCTTTTTGCTCAGATAATATCTTGACTTTGTTTTTTTCATAGTCTATATTTATCTGAGCTTTTTTACTACGTGCTGACTTTGGCATTTTTTATTGAATGTAAACATATAACACTTATGTGTATCTTACTATAATATCACTTATCTTATAGCAAGACAACTCTCGTAGAATTGAGATACTGCCCCGTCACCAATAGTTAAAGTGTGGAACGGTATATACACTAATAGTGTAGTTGTTATCTTTATATGAAGTCCTAATCAGTGACAGTGTGAGGTTACTTGGTTAATTTATTGTAGTTTATTTTAGAAAACTTACTTGTTTTTATTAGTAGATTGTGTATAGTAGCCACAATATCTAGTTATTTTTGTGGCTAGGGCTTGGATTTTGATTCTTTTTGGTCAGCTTCCAGTGAGTTCTTAGAAGATGACTTTCTTGCAGTTTCTTTTGCGGTTAATTTAACTTATTTCCTTTGGCGTTTGGTGAGTTCTTAGAAGAACTGGTCTGATCTACTTTTCTTAGCGAGCGAAGAGATTCAGCTGCATTTAACAATGGTTGCTATAGTGTATTTTTGCGCATGCGTGAGAATTTCAAGTTTCCTCCTTATTTTTCAATAGTTTGACAGTAGTCATGTGTCTGCCAAGAGCGACAGACGTCAGTGTTAGCCGTGATCGTCTAGAGGTTAGGACCCCACGTTGTGGCCGTGCTAACCTAGGTTCGAATCCTGGTCACAGCATTGACATTTTGTACATATTTTACAGTCCAAAATCTGAAGAATTATTTGTTTTTATAACATTGTTTTTTGGCGTTGTACTTGCTGATAGGTTACTCTTATAACAATTTTGATCAACTGAGATAAAGATTTCGTGGTTTCATTAACGCTGGTGGGTTACTGTTTAAAGAAAAAACCTTAACGTTCACCTCAAATATTCAGCGTCCAAGAAATATAGGCCACTGGCAAACTGGAACGTCTGTGAGCATCCGGTGTATTATTTGGAGCTGTCCCTTTTGAGAGAAGTTCCGTGTTCGAAGTGGTCTGTCTACATTGGGTATATAGTGTTTAAAACTTGTTATTACACGTAATCTTATTTAATTATGGAGTTAGCTAAAAAGCGATGGGTAATTGCACTTCTCCGTGTAAAGAGCAGTCGATTGATGCTTGAACTGTTGTCAGAGACCGTTCGTACACCGAGATACATCGTCTCAAAAGAAAGAAGAAAGAAGAAAGAAGAACAGTTGGCCATTTTTGTACCCTTTTTTTTTTGCTCTCTTTTGACATTTTAACCGACGTTCTGACACTCGCTGGATTCGTAAGACGCTTCTCTGTAAGAATATGTGCTTTTTGAAACTTATAAGTTGATTTTAGTTGAGATTTGGATAGTTTTGTTTTGTAGGCGTATATAGGCGTGTACGGGCCATCCCTATATAGAGAGTGCTACCACCTCTCTGATATATATATATATATATATATATATATATATATATATATATATATATATATATGATTAATTTTTTTTTTTGGAAAAAGAATTCCAGCAGAGTGCTCAATTAAAAGGAAAATCCAAAATGTAAGAGCGTATTTATATTTTGTGTACAGAAAGTTGTTAGTTGAGACAGATCATTGGTACCGTCGGTTTCAAGCCCGATAATAAGGCCCGTTTAAGGTATCCTTATCAAGCTCTATTCAGCCAATACTGTATTGGGTTTAATATAACAATCAGTAGAAATAGCTCTAATAAAAATAATCGCGAAATCTTCATGAACTAAATATCATATTTATGACTCCTTTACGATTGGGTTATGCCAGGTCGCTTGCTAGTGGGAAATAGTTATTTTAGATTGTAAACTGTTTCCGCTATTTCCGGGACTTATTCCATATACTCCACTTATAAAAATATATATGAAATAAACTGAGTTTTAGATCGTAAACTGCTTCAGCCATTTCCGGAAGTAACATCATATAACATGCTCTTTAATATATATATAGAATAGTTATGTTTAGATCGTAAACTTCTTTAGCCATTTCCAGGACTTACTCTATATACCCCTACTCATAAAATATATATAAAAGAAAGTGATTTTTAAATCGTAAACTACTTCAGCTGTACAAACTTTTCAATTAGTCACGAGTAAAATTTTGTTTTTTTCATATGGTACAATATGGTTATATATATTTATTAGTAGAAGTACCGAATTTCTTATTAAAATGTCACACTTCACGATAATTTTACTTACTTTTATGTATGTCACATGTAAAAGTGTGCTTGTTTTTCATAAAGGTAGATTACGGTACAAGTATCATATTTCATAGAGAAAATACTGTACGAGTACTTTATTTGGTATTTAAAAATGAAACTACTCGATGATTCTACATCATTGTCCGTTGTCGTAATACTTTTGTGTGTCAACGGTAAGATTTTATTTTTGTGTGGGTGCTATACTCTTGAAGCATCTTATTTCTTATTTAAAAATTATACCATTGATGATTTTACGTCCTCTTCAGGTTTATCAACTTTTATATACGACACAGGTAAATTTTAATTGTGTTTTCATATACGTAGGATTTTTTACAAGTATTTCTTTAATAGTAAACTGTACACAGTCTTATTTACTTTTTTCAAAATTAAAACTATTCCTTGGCCTTTATGATAAGATCAAACTCCCACTTATCGAATGAGATTTCTCATGACTTTGCTCTTTCGCTAAGTTTAAAGTGCAGTTAGTGATTATGCAACAATTGCTTAAATATAGACTAATCAAGAAATTTGATGGTGTAACGGATACTAAATTTCAACTATTACAAAACAAAAACATAATCATTAGAGTAAATTACTTTTCGCCTCAGATCAAAATGTATTATCTATTCTCAGCATTCTAACTAACTCATCTCCCCATCAGTAAAAATAGTTTTGGTAATCTCCGTCATGAACACAGTAACGATGCCATATGTTAACTATTACTAAACACAGAAGTAGAAAATAATACTTGGGAGAATTGCCTTGTGACAACAAAACGGGCATTATTCCCCAGAACCCGTCTAAAAAAGTTTGGGTAATCCTCGAAGGCCTCAATAGCACTTTTAAAAGAAACATAATTGTGCTTAGTCTCCTCCACTTATTACACTGGCACTATGATTTTAAGAGAAATAACGTTATTTCCGGAAGATGGCTTGGCAGTTGTTACAAATGTATACATAAAAAAAGTTGTTTTATTATAAATTTATTGCATAATGACATTGAAAATACAGGAAAAAACTGACCCTCACAGAGCACCGCAATTAATGCATAAATTAACGTGATGTTTGGAAAATAATAAATACGATAGAAAAATTAATTTATCAACGTACCTGATTTTTTTGAAATATAACATCATTGTCTCATGTCGCGGCCCTTACAATTAATCATTTTACACTATTTTCGGAATTTGACAAATAACCACCAAAACGTAATTGATCAATGTACGTGATTATTGGAATATGAAAAATAAGCATCAAAATTAATTGATTATTGTACTTAATTTTGTGAATATGACATCCTTGTTCGGTTCGATTCTTGGAATAACATAAATACGCAGCAAAAATTTATTTAATTGTACGTGATATTTGGAATATGATTTCTATATTCCGTGTCAAGCATATAAAAATAATTGATCGTGATTTTGAAATATTATAAATAAGTACCAATGATTTATTAATCAATGTACGTAATTTTTGGAATATTACATCCGTGTCCGTGTTGAGTACGTACATTATAAAAAAGTTTTTGTTTTTTTTTCTTTTGAGAAGATAGTGTATGGGAAAAACAATTCTATATTACGGTTACTAGGTCTTTTGGTTAAGATCAAAGTGTAGTATCTGTTATCAGCATTCCAGCCTTCTCATCTCCCCCAACAAAAATAATTTGGCAATCACTGCCATGAACACAGTGCTGTCGAATATCTCATTTTAACAATGCTAAACAAAAAATTGAGATAATGCTTAACAGGATTGCTATGTAACAACAAAACGGACACTATTAACCCTACCTACCCGTCGTTTAAAAAAGAAGGTATAGTAATCTGTGGAAGTACCTAGAGCATTTTTAAAAGCAACATAATCGTGCTTCTTTCCACCACCACAGACACTATGATTCCGGAAGATGACTCTTCAATTTTTTTCTTCCAAACTTATACATAAATACATTGTTTTATTATGAAATTATTAGATATGAACATTGAAAATCCAAGTAAAAACAGACCCTCAATAAAAACTGGCCCAGTTGACCCTAACAGAATATATAGCTGTGTCTAATTTTTAGGTATTTATTTTATTTATGTATATATTTTATTTATGTATAGATTTTAGATTAATTGAATTATTCAAATTTGGAGGTGATCATGCTTAGGATCATGAACATATTACAACTAAACGGACTTTACTTCATTTCGTCCCCATCCTCAAATCACATTTTGATAATCTATGGGAGTAAAGTATCATATCTACAAGGAGATATTACATAATCACAACTACCGGAAAAAGAGGTGATTCCGCCTGAGAGGATAAACATATGACAACTAAATGGATATTACTCCATCTCCTCTCCACCCCAATTTTCTCTATGTTTTTAAATAAGAGTAATTCTAAATAAACACCAAAAGTTAATTCATTAATTTACGTTATTTTTGGAATATTACATCTGTGTTCTGTATCGAATACGTACAGCATTAACGATTTCTTCCTGTATTTTTGAATTTAAAAAAAATAATGCCTGGAACAGAAAACAATATTTCTGTTTCTAAGATGAAAGTGTAATATCTCAGCATTCCAGCGACCTGATCTACCCCCCAACACCCACACACAAAAACACGGTTTGGGTAATCTTTCATGAACACGGCACGGATATCACCTTTTAACTATTACTAAACAAAAACATGGAAAATAAATCTTGAGAGAAGAGCCTTCTGACAACAAAACAGACACTAGCTTCGCCTTAAATAAAAGATGGGTTGGTAATCCCTGGATCACTTTGTTTTATACCTCTACCACTATTTCCGACACCATGATTTAAAGAGAAATGATGTCATTTCCCGAAGAGTTGTAAGTTTTACAAAGTAATATATAAATACATTATCTTTTCAAATTATTTAATATATAAACAGCTATATGTATGCCTGTCTGTCTGTCGGTCTGTCTTTCTGTCCGTTTGTCTTCATATTTTTAAACTCTATCTCATCCGAAACTAAAAGTCGTTGAGCGGCGCAAGGGTCCTCAAATGATTGGATTTTTTGCTGACTGTTCTTTTATGGGTAAAAGTTTTCGGAGAGGTCAAAAATGGGTCAAAATTGAAAACAAATCGTTAAACATTTTGTGCATTCATCTTCGTTTATTTTCAATTTTTCATTGGCTTATATTCGTGTCACGTTGGTACAATGGTATCGTCACCAGTTTTGCTACGGTTTCGATTCTAGCTGATAGCACCTAAACACTTTTTTTTTACTTTTGAAATCACGACTCTATAATAATGTATATTTGAAATCTGGACAAATTAAAATATCATATCATTTTGTGAATAATATTTTAGCACACCAGGAAAAAATCGGAACCAATGTCCTAGTTGATCCTTACAGAATAATTTTCTTTCTAAATTTAACATATTATACGACCTATCATGCTGATCGATTTTGAAACTTTTTAGCAAGACATACAAACACACGCATATCACATACATAGATACACAATAACAGATGGTTTTCCTTTATATCTCAGAAGAAGAAGATAGAATCAATGTTCAGGAGAGGTGTAGGAACATAATTAATTATTTTAGCCATCAGGAATAAAATTGGATTTCCAGAAAAAAATACTCGTTTGTTTTTTAAAGTTTGAATTTCATCAAAGCGACTAACTAGTATGTAAGTCATTTTGTGATTATCGATCACGATACTAGACATCGACAAATACACTTGCGTAAGATGTTTGCAATTTTTTCCCGATATCTATCGGTCCACACTGCATTCACCGTTTATGTTGCCTTTTGCTATTTTACCGTCATCCTATTTCACGACTATGAATTACTTGACTTATTGTGGCGACTATCTTGTACATCACAACACAAATGGTGAGTCCTAATTTCGAGAATATTTCAGTCACCCTTACTTGGCATTACTGTCAGGTAAATTGTCTCACACAGTCATCCTATCAGTTACTCTAACATCCATAAGGTAAATTATTCTACACGTATTAAATTAGTTACCAAAACACCTACTTGACATTAAATCGCATATAAAACAACGTTCATATGCCGTAAAGCAAAACAAGTAATTTTCACATTTGGACGTGTCGCGTACCAATGAAGAAAATAAGGCGAATGCGTGAAATGTATTATGAAATGAAGTAGCATGACACATTCCCTTGGCTTCCCAGCCATCATTTATCTTTTCTGGTGTTCTAAATCTTCGATAATGGAACTCAAGAAAATGTCGTAAAGCGATCTTTTCCTCCGTCCTCCCTTTTTCTTTTTCTTCCCCTATCTCTTTATCCCTTTGTAATTGTAAACGTTTCTTTACTCCTACATGCGACACTAAATCCTGGTCGACGTTATCAGCAATTACGGAAGCCTGGATAGATTTAGAAAAATAATAGCTAGCTTCGACTTAACATAAATAGATAAACGGTAGACATAATCCTACACAGAACACTGAATAAAATGCAACAAACACATGCACACAATCAATCAATCAATATATATATATATATATATATATATATATATATATATATATATATATATATATACATTGCGTATACAGCAAAATGATCAGACAATACGAATTATAGTTCTATAAATAGGAAATAAAAATCTATATATATGTCTAAATACATATCTCTCTCTCTCTCTCTCTCTCTCTATATATATATATATATATATATATATATATATATATATATATATATATAAATTACATATACTATTCAATAATATTTCGATTCGCTTTACATACAAGTGTTTTCAGACATTATGGGCAGAAACACATTTCTGAGTTTTTTTGAATGACTGGTTCGCCAACTAGTTTTAGTGACAATAGTTTTTTTTCAAATCTTACGTGCAAAGAGTCAGCACTGGCGTTTGTGAGCCAACTTGAGGACATGCCTGTTCAGGGTAGGTGCACTGTGCTAGGCATTACCTTTTTCTTCAAAAAGAGTTGGTTTATTCATATACACTATTTTGAGAAATAGAAACTAATGCACCGTGGAACAGACGGACGCGTTTTTAGAATAAGGCATGTTTAGACTTGTTGCATCTTCCTTAGAATTAAACATTCGTTTGTTTTTGCCAGGTACATAAAAGGCCCACACCGAAAAATATGGACAGATCTGTTTTCAAAGATACTTGTTGTAGATCAAACCTACACGCCTTTGCTACAATGGGAAAAATGATGATATAGAGAATGACTATCCCTCAATTAGTTCTATATCAACTAACGATACGCATTTAGTATAGTTCTTTTACCCCGGCGATCAGTTATTTTTATTGACAGAATATGCTATAATCCTGTTTGATTCTAATGGTAATTTATCGACTTTACTTATATTAGCAGGTGTTTCTTTGACATAATTCTGACGCATTTGTAATCACTTTTATTTCTGTTGGAAAGAGATATGCATCGAGTTAGTCAAAGAGGGTTTGTCATACCTATTTCCACGAGAATGAAATTGCTTTATAGTTAATTGTCTGAAGAATTCAGACAATTAGGTTTTTTATTTCTTTTCTTTTTTCCCCTTTCATCTCGTTCTGTTTCGCCTTCCTTTGCTTCCCCACCGTTGCCTTTGTCTATTTTCTCAGCTTTTTGTCTGTTTTCTCCTCATTTGTTTTCTATAGTGTTTCTTTCTTCTTCCCCGCCTTCTTATTCGTCTTTTCTGAATCATAATCGAATTTTTTATATATCTTCTTATCATTATTCTCTTTCTTCTTCTGTTTCAATTTTGTCTTCTTCAACTACTCATTTCTCTTTTTTCCGTCCTTTTCCTCGTTTTTTTTTCATGTTATTTACCCATGTTTTCTTTCTTCTTTTAATACTTCTTTCTCAAGCAATTAAAAACAGGAATTTTTTTATATATCTGATTGTAAAATTAATCGCGTATTTGCAAGTCGGGCGATATTAATCTAGGTAATTGATTTCAAGGTTGTAAAACTGAAATAAGACGAAATGTAACGTCGCAATTGAATAAAGTTGTTGCACACCTTAGGTTTTTATTGGCGAAGGACGCTGCTTCATTACGTTTTATTATCAGCTAGTGTTATTATCGCTATGGTTACAGATGAAATAAAGATCTTACTTTGCTTCAGAGTTATTATTCTCTAGAGGCTTATATTAGAATTTGAGATTTATATTCTGATTTTATTGTCTCGTAACTTGTACCCAATGTATGTCTACACTTTACATACGTCTTCTTATCCCACATCTTATCTGCTACGTTTCATCATATTCTTACTAATCACCTCACTCTTATTTTTTATTCTTCTATTTATTATTTCCTTCTTTGAATTCGTATTAATCTTCTGCTTTATCATGTCTTTCTTCTACAGGGTGGCCACAAAGTCACGCATCAATGTTAATATTTATTTTTTTGAATTTGAATAAATGTTACTATAACTTTTTTTTTAATTTTTTAACTTTTTTAATTAACATTAGTACGTGACTTTATGCCCCCTGTATGTTCACCTTCTTTTTTTAATGTTTTTCTTATTTAAACGTTTTTATATTATCTTCTTGTTCCTTCGTCATGAAATCATTATTCTATAATTTACTCTTCCTACTTCCATCTACTTATTCTGTTGGCTCTTTTTAAATATTTTCCCGTCGTGTTTTCTTTCTCTTTTTTCCTCCCCTTCTATTTCTCCTTTTCAACTTCTGATCCTTTTCACACTGTCACAGTAACCGATCCTTGAACCATTGTACTTTCGTAATCTATTTTCTTCTTATTTTTTAAATTCTCCTTTAACTTGTTATTATTGTCTTTCTCCTTATTTTTTCTTCATATCTTTCCTCCTCTTCTTCTTCTTTTCTTTTTCTACTACTTCTTCTTTCTCCTGTCCATGTTTTGGTAGTGCATAATATCTTAAAGTCTATCTGCGGACTTGGCCAAAATTTGGTAGCATTTAAGAATGGCTTAGTGAGCATGACTCTTGTCAACTCAAGTAAGCTCAGTACCTGTCAGGAGTTTATCTAGAAGTTGAACTCTCACAATAATATATTGTCTTGGATAACCGTGAAAAAGCTGTTCGAACTTTATCCCCTGGGAAATATAAGTTCCTATCTTTAATCTGGAGCTGTGTATTTTACTATCCACCATAAACTAAGCCATTAAATAAAAAGTCATCTTTGACCTTGAGTGGTTGTCTATATGTTTGCCCCATGTGTTTAATTGAATCTGTGATTTACAAAATGTTTATGAAGTATACAACAAAACATCTAAATCAAAAATCCAATCAGAATTAAAAAAACGTCTCATTTAAAAGAGTAATACAAATTAAAGAAAAATATTAAGGATTTGAAAAATAAAGTATTTTACCAAATACCTGCATTTGCACCATATTACCCTAAATAAATGATATGCTGTAAAGAGGCAGTTTACCATAAACATTTTATTTCTTTTCTAAAACAAATCAATCATACGGTGTACAAACAGTTTACTATAATCATTTTCTTGGCCATTCCCCCATAAGCAGTTTACTAGAACCTTTTTTTTTGCCTTAAAACAATGAAAATCAAATGATATGCTGTGAAAAAAAGGCGGTTCACTATAAACTTGTCTTGACTTTCCAAAATAACAAATAACATGCGTGTACATTAATTGTTTGCCAGAAAATTTTTCTTGGCCTTCCAAAAATAACAAAGGATATGATGTAAAAATGCTGTTTACTATAAACTTTTTCTCGACCCCCCCCCAAATAAAAACACATTCAGTAAGTTGTAAAAAAGCAGTTTACCATAAAAGTTTCCTGTACCTTCCAAAAACTACAAATTAAACTTAATTGTTGCATCTGAGAGCTTTACTATCCATTAAACCAATTATTATATCACGAACATAGAATAGGCTTAAAAGATATGTAAATTCTTGACATTCCCAATAAAATTGTTCCCATGCTTAATTATTCCCTCTCTCTATCTCTCTATCTTCTCCTCTCTAGCTATCACTATTTTTTTTGTTTTTCTTTCAATTCTCAGTTTATCTATTTCTATTTTCTCTTTCTCCCGGTATCTTTCGCTACCTGTTAAGAAATCTTAATATTTATTTTTGGCAATGAATGACTATTTGTTATTCTTTTTGAAAGTATATAACCATATTCCTATTGGTTAATAAGTTTGATATTGAAAGTTAGTTCGGTATGAAGAAAACGATAGCGGGTATTCGTGTCTAATGAAATTTACAAGAAACAGTAATTGACTGGTCAGACTTGCTATGTAATAATAAAATATCTCGGGGTGAGAGACAAATAGAATGAAAAGTTTATTGGATTCTTAGATGATACAGTTATGTAAACACCATTAGAAGCTAATTTCCGTTCGTCGTATCATTTGTTTCACACATTCTCTATCAGACTACATGATATGCAGCAACTCTCATTTCCCCCAACAAAAAAAAAATATTTCCACCTTGACGACACGTAAAACGCAATCAGAGGCGGATATTGATGAATCCGCATGAAAAGAATCATAGATTATTAATTAAATTAACGAGATCACTCCACATTGCAGACATGTGTTTTTAGTTTGAGCTGCCAAGCAGTTATTTTCGTTCAATTTACACTTACCATTTCCGCGACCAATGGTGGATTATCAATGGAAAAGTTTTTTTTTTCAGTAAATATTATGTATAGACCAGGAATCTTCTCCTTTTATAAGTCGTTACTTAAGATGTTCATTTTTAGTGCTTTTAGAATTTCTTTGTCGGGAAAATCTGTTGCAATATTTTGGACTTGTAATGGTGTAAATATTTAAATGCTGCCCACATCAGCATTATGTGGCACAAGGCCGGAAAGTGGGAATCCAGCAGGCTCCCCTAAAGTAGGGGAACTCCTGCAATTTCAATAATTGCCCGAGTAACCGCGTCGACATTCACCGGTAGGGGCGCCTAAGGCAGCAAGCAATAAACTTGCCCCACCGGAAAGCCCGGTGGCAAGGCCTATGAGGGTGGACCTCCTAGGTATTACCCAGGCGGTGTACCTCAGTCCAACAAGTGCTGGGCCGGTTCCCGGCCCCTCACCTGTTGGGCTGAGTGTCAAGTGACGAATCCTTGACATGTACTACCCTGTCTCCCTGCAGCCGAAGCCGCTAGGAGACCTTTCCCATCAAAATGGGCTTTTAATGGGGTAAATATTTAAATGCTGCCCACATCAGCATTATTTGGAACAAGGCCTGGAAAGTGGGATACCCGCAGGCTCCCCTAAAGGAGGGGCACTCCTGCAATTTTAAAAATTGCCTGAGCAACCCCGTCGGCATTCCCCGGTCGGGGCGCCTCAGGCAGCAAGCAATAAACTTGCCCCACCGGAAGGCCCGGTGGCAAGGCCTGGGAGGGTGTGCCTCCTAGGTATTACCCAGGTGGTGTACCTCAGTCCAACAGGTACTGGGCCGGTTCCCGGCGCCTCACCTGTTGGGCTGAGTGTCAAGTGACGAATCCTTGACTTGTACTACCCTGTCTCCATGCAGCCGAAGCCGCTAGGAGACACTCAATCAAAATGGAATTCTAATGGGGTATATATTTAATTGCCGCCCACATCGGCAATATTTGGCACAAGGCCTGGAAAGTGGGATACCAGCAGGCTCCCCTAAAGGAGGGGCACTCCTGCAATTTTTAAAATTGCCTGAGTAACCCCGTCGGCATTCACCGGTCGGGGCGCCTCACGCAGCAAGCAATAAACTTGCCCCACCAGAAAGCCCGGTGGCAAGCCTGGGAGGGTGGACCTCCTAGGTATTACCCAGGCGGTGTACCTCAGTCCAACAGGTGCTGGGTCGGTTCCCGGCCCCTCACCTGTTGTGCTGAGTGTCAAGTGACGAATCCTTGACTGGTACTACCCTGTCTCCCGGCAGCCGAAGCCGCTAGGAGACCATCCCCATCAGAAAGGAATTCTAATGAGGTATGATCCCACACAGTCGGACGATTCTATTTATAAACGATGCTGCTATGAACTGACGAATCGAATTTATTCACGTTCTGCTACCAACCAATCAGAAACCAGAATTGCTTCATAAATATTAAACCTTTTCTGGAGCAATTTCACATGTTTTTTTTTCTTCCCGTCTCGACACGGTAAGAAGATTTTGCTCTGTGGAACTGTCTACTGCAAACCAGTCACATAGATATTCGAATGTTCCGTTAAAGTATTTTATCTATGAGTTATTAAAGAAATTGAGAACATATTTTCTACTCCTCAATTAGCCATTTTCATATGTTGTAGTATATGTTTTGTTTTTGTTTTACTGGATTCTAGGACAAGAATTTATCTTATCTGGTAGAGTATCCAGTGGTGTGTTGCTACTTGAGGTAATATGACTTGGAGAAGGTGCACCATTCCTCATAAAATCTTATGTAAGGTAGCTATGACAGGGAGATCTTATTTGGGAAGCAAATATTATGTGATTTAAAATATTTGATCAGGGTTTAATTCTAAGGAAAGTATCCTTATGCCAAGTTGTCCTGGCAAACTCCTGTACAGAGAGGCCTTAGACACACGAGAATTGTGTCTCGATGGTATTCAAGTTATGTGTGCGTAATATCAAATGCTTTAATGCATACATTTACCTACATTTCTACTACAAAAGTGTATGAAGTTAAGTACGTTTATAGATATACCCACACTTCAATATACCCATATATATATATATATATATTGTTCTTATTTGTGTTATATAAGCTATATGTCGCTACGCATTCATAAGCATGTTTCGGTCAGTCAGTTACAATTAACTTAGAGACCTCTTCAAGCACTATTGCTTATACCAATTTTAGTCTGTAATGAATATTATTCTGGATTCACAATCACAAAGAAGTAAAACTGTCAGGAGGTCACATCAAGTGCCATTAAGAATAAAGAAGATAACGGTTCTTAATATGTGCGAAAACGGAAAAAAGGAGAAAGATAGCAAAAAGAAGCAGAGGAAAAAACAGAGAGGAAAAAAGAAAAAAATATTGGAAGAGAAAGAAAAATAAAACGATAGAGAAAGAGAGACATATAAATAATAACATCAACTTTTAATAAAAATAGAACTAGAAAAATCCGTAAAGCCGTCAGATTTAAAAATGATCTCGATAAAAAAAACTATGTATTCAAAAGGAATAAAATTTATTTTTACAAGAATTATTATACATTTCTGTAGCCAATAAGCATAACATTTTGTATGAAAGAACGCGTTTATTATTATTTTTTTTAATCCAACTCATGAACGAAGCTGAAGTTGATCTTTTCGATTTTAAAAAGAACTAAATTTTTGATAAGCCAATGTGCTGATATAAGGTCGCCAAACAATAGGAAAGGCAATTGACCAGACTATAGGTAGAAACTTTCTTCCTATAATAAAATAAAGAAAATACAACGACAACAATAACAAGCAACTTGGACACAATGTTTATATATGAAAGTAATATTTTATTTAACTAAAGTAATTTAATATGATCTGTATATATATAAATATATATATATATATAGAGAGAGAGAGATAGAGAAATAGATAGATAGATATGTTACAGAGAGAGAGAGAGAGAGAGAGAGAGAGAGGTGAGTAAACGTGGAGGTAGACACGTTTACCAGAACCGAAGGTCAGCTGACCAGATTACGTATGAGTGACGTGGTCAGGTTGGCTAGATCTGTGAGATTTGATTTGGGCTTTGAAGAAGACAGACGGCTTTCCGTTGTCTCCCCCTCTTAACTGGGGAGGGGGAGACGAACGCTGACGTGTGTAGAAGAAGAACCCCCACACAGGCCGATTTCACTTCCACCTTCTGCAGGACCTCTGGGGAAAGTGAAATAAAAACTATAAAACCCATTCATCGTCTTGGAGTGATAAATCTTCGTCAAACAGGTATCAAGTCTCCCTCCAGGATGAGAAATTTCCAGATGGTCCAACATCGAAGAAGCAGAGGTAGGTTTTGAAAATACATGTCACACACACGATTCCCTTTATGATAATCAAACACACAACCATTTATATTAGAGACAATCATACGCACACGGAATCCTTTTTATGTTATACACCAAAATGTAAATGGTGCCCTCAATGATAACACTATGTAACAGATAGATAAATGGTGGACATTGATTGATTTTTTTTCATTACTTGTGATCCCTTCTGGTCATGAAATTAAATTCAATTAAAAACATTTTGGATATTTTAAGCAACCTAATTTCATGGAGTAAATGTGGCATTCGTGGTGATTTCTGAAGTGAAAATGATAGACAAATTGAGAAAGAATTGAAAAGAAATGAGTCGAAATGTGTCAAGTTGAAAAGCGGATGGGCAGGATTACTACGATAATGGCTTAAATTCCTTAATAACTGTTGCAATTTTTATTCCACGTATATTTGACGAATAAAAACCACGAATAAAATGTAGCCCATTCCTAGATGTAGCATTGAGTCTCCAAGCCTAATTAAAGTTGTTTTTCTTAGTTTTTATGATGAGCCAAATAAATATTTTAAAAAGCTTTTCGCGACTATTTTATAACCGGCCATATAGTGCATATTTCAGACATCACACTTTAATATAAAAAAATAAAATGTTTAAACACTTTTATGGCATTATTTTGACCTTGATGTTATCTGATCACCACATCCTCTAAAATATTTCATGGTTCGTTATATTTTGTTTGGTTTTGGCACAAAAAAATATAGATTAAAATCTCACAAGTTTATCAAAACCTTGGATAGAATATATAAAGAGCAAACATTTAGAAGTGTTTTACCTTAAAAAAGTCTTTACATTTAAAATGCCTCCAAACATATGAGATCCTACTTTGTATGCGATTATGTGTGAATGCAATGAAACGTTATTTTAGAATTTAGTATAATGGTCCAGTTGTGCAGATAAATATAATGTAAAATGATCCCATTTACACTACATTCAAACTTTTAAATCAATTAGGTAATTTTTGGCACTAATTCTAAGACCGATCAGTAAAATAAAAAAATCATATGTAATTGCATTATTTTTCGTATTGTCACACAAACTTAGGGTTAGTATTAGGAAAGGAGCGTGAGTTTTATCTTTAAACTGTCATATATTTTATACTAATGTTTAATTTGGAATATTAACATACCCTAGATTTAAAACAGATAATGTTGGTCACCTGTATTTAAAATTTTTTTTGATCAATTAGGTCTGATCATTTTGCATTAAAGTTATATACGGAACTTATTGTTTGTTTTTTTTATTGTATCTTTACCGTTAAATTTTTCAAGCTGTTTACATGTAATCGCCTAAAGTGAAGAATCGTGTTTTTTTAGGTATAATACGGTATGAGTTGGATTGTTTTAAAATAATAAACGTGGTTTTTCATACGTAATTTTATGTTTATTGGTTAGATAAATAGATAAAGATTCTTGTAAAAATAAATTTTATATATTTTTATCTTTTGAAAAAATATTTTCCTGTACGCCACACAGAGGTTTATCAAAAAGTTGATTTTGTTTTAGAAGCAAAACATCGACTTCCGCTTCGTTGTTTTATTTAAAAATAATAAACGTGGTTTTTCATATTTAGTTTTATGTTCATATCGCTAGAAAAAATGTACGAATAATTTATTTCAGAAGAAATTTGTTTTTGTGACGGAATGAAATTTGGCGCACTAGCGTACATTTTGACTTACTTTTGGCAAAACAAAATAGCGGATTGAAATCTGGTATGCTGGCATCCTGACTTCGTGGCGTCCTGGCGTCCTGTCGTCCGAAAACAGAATTACCGATTATTTTACGTTAAATGTATATTTGAAACTGATCTTCCAGTCTAAATACTAATATGATTGCTTTTCTTTCACTCAAATTATTTTGGGTTGTACACGTAATCACCTATAAAAGTTAAATTTCTTTTTGGAATGGGGATTTAGCTAAGAGTGCTCATCTAAAAATGTATTATTATTTTTATTATTATTATTATTATTATTATTATTATTATTATTATTATTATTATTATTATTATTATTATTTGCATCTCGGTTTTGTTTTTGTTTACAGCAAAGCAAATCAATTCAATAACCAACCAAAGTTGTATAGTTAAAATAAAATGTTAAATTCATTCACAGAGAGAAGACACAGAATAGTTAAGAAAGCTCACGCACTTTCCATGTTAAAATGTTTTTTCTGAATAGTAACATTATTTAAAAATTCATTCTCAACGATGGTAAGGGCGTTGCTAAATATTTTTTCTTACATTTTTTCTCATTTTGCATGTTAATCGTTGATAAATGTCAACTGTTTATGAAAACTTTCAAATAGCATGTTTTACACTAACGACGACCTAATACAATCTGACTTTGTTTTAAAATCATAATAAATCTTTTGCTGTCTTACAATTAGCAATCAATTACAAGGGAACTATTGAGAAAAAGTACATGTGGAAATTACCCTTGAATTTTAAAATTTACAAAAAGAAAAATAACGAATCTCTTATTAAATATTTATTAATTTTAAGCGAATCGGAATGAGGCATCTTGTCTGAATCGTAAATTTAGAACGGCATTGGTAATTGTATTGTATCGGAAAAAATTGTGGAATCGTCCCACCACTAATATATATATATATATATATATATATATATATATATATATATATATTTGTGTGTGTGAAAAATAAAAAGTAAAAACGTCTTTCATCGTACACCCCGTGTCAGAATTATATGAAAATCGATATTCTTCTTCTTACTCAGATAGTTTTCACTGAAATTTTGTTTTGCTATTTTGTTTTGCCAAAACTTCGCACGTTATATGGCAACACTAACGCATGCACAGATATAAACTTTTATACTAATCTGCGCAATGGCGGACAAACGACAGCCATTTTGGTGACTTGCAGTATTTTTAGCGTGCCAACTTTATATGCAAGATAGGACGTAAAGGTGCTTTAAGTTAGGATGAAAAGCCTAAAATTGTTCAAAGCCTCCATAATAAGATTTCCATATTAGAAATTGCCGAAGAATTACACCTTGATCATCGTAAATCAAAAATATTGTACTAACCCTAAACGTTGCAACGGACGCTGTGACAAAGGGAAAATTCGTAAGAAATCATATCTGCCACGTCGAACAATAAGCAAGATCAAGAGAGAAATTCGTCGTAACCCACTTGAAACTAGCAAACAAGTTATTGAAAAAGCTGGCGTTCCTGATGCGCCCAAATCAACTCGTTGCCGTACCTGAGGACTGTTGCAAAATTTGGAAAGCCAGAGGTCCGCCCTCAATTGAAAGATAACCACAAGAAAAAGAGGATGGTGTGGGCAAGAGATCGCATGAAGGTAAATTTTCAAACTGTTTTGTTCACCGATGAGTGTCAAAGACCCTTGATGGGCCCGATGGATGGATGGGAGAATGGTATCATAATGCAGCTCTACACCCCCAAAGAATCAGACAAGGAGGTGTTGGTGTGATGTTCTGGGCTGCAATCATTGGAAATGAGCTGGTAGGACCATTCAGAGTCGCAGATGGAGTGAAAATTACCGCCAAACTGTACATTGACTTCATTATGGAACAATTGGAACCCTGGCACGAGACGAATTTGGCATTCCGGAAAGAAGATGGTATTCATGCATGATAATGCACCGTCTCATTCTGCAAGGATAGCCCCTGAATATTTGGAGAGAGTTTTTGCTAGACATGTGAAAAAAATGCGATGGCCAGCCTGTTCTCCAGATTTAAATCCCATCGAAAACGTGTGGAGCATCTTGAAACAAAATATTCACTCTGGAGAAAGGCAGTACAACTCCAAGGATGACCTCTAGAATGCTATTCTGACTGCTGCCAAAGACATTTCATCAGATGAAATCGAAAGTTTGACATCTCCAAGGCTGTTGGCTCTTGTCCATAAAAACGGCAATTATATAAGATATGGATTGTACTATGAAACAATATTGAAGTTGTGTGTTCTTTATTATTGTGTTCTCAATTTACAAATTCCTAGAATAATCAATGTTTTGATGATCTTTTTGCTATATTTTAGCATTGGTTTGCATATAAAGTTGGCACGCTGAAAAAACGCAAATCACCAGAATGGCTGCCAATTGTTTATTGTGCAGATTAGCTTAAAATTTTAGATCTGCGCTTGTGTTAGTGTGCCATACAACGTGCTAAATTTCAAAAATTTTCATTGAAAACTATCGAAGTTAGAACAAAGATGTCAATTTGAATATCATTCTGGCACGAGGTTTACATAAACATGGCTGTAGATAGATTATAGACGTTAAAATTCTTCATCGAAGCAGATAGAACGCATTTTTTTTCATCAAAACAACTTAAAAGTGCACGTATTCCGCTGTTCAGTTATTGCAAGTCGAAGCAAACAAAAGTGCATCTCCGCTTCTTTTTCTTGTATCTCTCCATCTTATATATATATATATATATATATATATATATATATATATATATATATATATATATATACGTGTGTGTGCGTACGTTCGTGTATGTGTGGGTGTCGTTTTCGAATTAATAAGTATGTATAGAGAGTTATATACATGCGTTTACCATATATATATATATATATATATATATATATATATATATGTATATATATGGGTATACAATATATATATATATATATATATATATATATATATATATATATATATATAAACTACTTGTTATTGGCATTTTAGCGATGTTAGCAACTTCTAAACGCTGTTATTTTATTTTTTTTCCGTTACCTGAGCGGTTTTTTAAGCGCTATAATCTCTTATTATTATTCATCTATATATGAATAGATCGCCCTTATTTTTTATGGGACGTTTTTTATTTATTTATTTTTATTATTAAATATTAGTTTACGAGCATAAAAGTAAACCCATGGGCAGGCGTGTTCCTGGCTTTTAACTATAGTTAATATAGGTCAGGCTCGAACTCATGACATCAGTACCCAAATGCGGATACTGAATTCATGAGTTCGATCCTGACTTGTGCTGATGAAGGCTGAAAGCCAGAAACATACGCGTCCATAGTTATACTTTTATGCACGTAAATTAATATATGTTAAGAATGGTTTTCGCAGCGGGCCTCCCATTTTTTGAGCTCGTGTGGTGACGTGGGTGTGGTCGGCAAGAAATTAGCTCGAAATATAAGGTATGTAAGAATAAAAAACCATATATTCTGCTATGTGACTTATTTGGTTAAAAAAATAATAGCAAGACATCCAATAACGGTTATCACAGATTAAAGTACATTCAAATGGTATTTGCATTATGACGTGTTTGTGTCTAAAAATAAAAAATAAAAATATGTAATAATAGTTAATTCCGTGCGAGGCATTCGGAAAGAAAAATCCATAAAAATGTAAATAGCAGAGTTTATCGGTTAGGCCCCCCCCCTAAAATATAAAACTTTAAAAAAAAAATTACCGCATTAGCAAGGTTCTAGTGTATGATGGATTGGGGAAAGGGAGACGTAAAAGAAAAAAGAAGAATCGAATTGGCCATAGTGAACCTAAGGTGTTGTGAAGTACGATTGCTCTCTCTCTCTCTCTCTTTCTCTCTCTCATATATATATATATATATATATATATATATATATATATATATATATATATATATATATATATGTATATATATATATATATAGGCTGGAGTGTCATTTAGTTGTATGAATACTCACTAACACGTTATCAAGCAAAAAAAATTAATAAACTAAGAAGTTGAAATAAAACAAAATTCTTTTATTTTAAAAGTAAAATGTTTACACAAATTTACCAAAAATTAAGAGTTTTAAATAAAAATAATTTCTTTTATTTTTAAAATAAATCAGACAGACGTTCAAGGCAGTGTTATGTATTTGCTTTGAATAAAATACGCTAAAGAACTTTGTGTTTTCAGATTAATTTGGCAAATGTTTATTTTTTTCTTTTTTCTTGACAGATGTTTTTCTTTTTTTGTCAGAGATTATAGTTATAGATAATTATTAATAGAGATATTGGTGCGAGTCCACATTTGCAGTTCCAGTATGAACAAAAATAAACAAAAATAAAGGAAACCCTTTATCGTGTAACTACCTGTCACAGAAAGAAGATGGTTGCCAAACAGTGTTTTCATTTCAATATCGTCATTTTCAAGTTTAATTAAAGTTTTACGATATCTGTTTCCATTACATTTTTAGATAAAAGTACAGATTAGGTACACAACACCCCCTTCCTCACATTAGAAATGGCTTTATACCGGATTTTAGCGAATAATAACTAACCTTAGTACAAAAACTTGTACATGTAACTAAAACGTGTGAGGATATACAAACCCAAGTATAAGAAACAAATGTTTGCGGTAAAAAGGCGGTGTATTTTATAGTGGCGAATCATTCGTTTAATGGCCGAAAAGCAGAATAACGAAATTTTATAATGTCTACTTCTTAGCCAATCACCTAGGCCGGATTTCGCAAGGTAGGAATTATCATTTGTGTAGATGAAAATTGGTAAGTGTATGCGATGTGTATAAATTCAGTAGCAGTTAATGACGGCATAAACACTGGAATGCAAGAAGAAATATAAATTCACGCTGTGAAGAATGCGGTCGTAATAGGACATACGGAATAGGGGTGAAAATAGAACTACTTCGTCTGTAGGCTATAAAGTTGATGATGACGGTGCTCCTAGGAATAAATGTAAGTTTTTATATTACGAGTGTATATGTTTAAAATGGCATTCTATAGTTAAATAAGGTAATATCTAATAGTATAAACAATAAATTTGCATGCTCCATATGTTGTTTTAAGCCTAAGGTATTTTGGTCCTGAGGGGAAAAACTGCATTTTTTTTTTATTATTTATAGGGATATACTGAGGTTGACAATCTGTGGATGTTCAATGTAAATGGAGAAGCTCTAATATTATTGTAGCTCTTTTGCTTAAACTGCAAAAGTATTTATATAAGCTAGCAGGCACGCCAGGTGCAGCCTGGTGGCAAAGTACGCTTAAATATGATATTTCAATTCTTGCAGATTTCTTACATATTAATGTAGAGTTAATATTCTAAAGCCTCGAAGATGAAGGCGGTCCTGCCGCACGACTGCGGTTGATAACGAATATTAAAAACCTTACGAAGCCGATCCTCACAAAATCGCACGAGAAGTTACTGTTGGACTCGCTGTCGACCACTGAACAGTCGTTCATAATTTAAAGCAAATAGGGAAGGCAAAAAAGTTGGATGAATGGGTTCCGCATGAATATAACGATAATAAAAAACCGTCGTTTTAAGGTGTCCTCTACGCCACTTCTCCGCGACAAAAACGACCCATTTATTGAGTGGGTTATGACGTATGATTAGAAGTAGATCCTCTACGACAACCGGCGGCGTTCGGCACAGTGGTTTGATGCTGGAGAAGCTCCACAAGACTTCCATAAGCCGAAATTGCTTTTGTAATCCGGGAGAACCAATTACAGCGGAGAAGGACTGAGACAAATTGACGAAATGCACAAGAATCTCCAATATATGCGCCCGAGATTGATCAATATTAAGGGACCCATTCTCTTCCATGACAACGCTTACCCGCATGTTGTTCAACTGATCCTGCAGAAGATGACTGAATAAGGTCACGAGCTCTGTCCCATCCGCCATATTCACCGGATTTCTCGCCCACCGATTATCACTTTTTCAAACAGCTCGACAACTTCCTGCACGGAAAATATTTCAAAAGCCGAGATGACGCAAAATCGGCCTTCAATGACTTCATCACTTCCAGAACTCTGGATTTTTATGCTCATCTCGTTGGCAAAAATGTATCGATTCTAATGGTTTTTATTTCGATTAATAAAGTTTATTGTGAAAGGAGTTATAATCTTTTAAACTGAACATAAAAAACGACAATAATTTTGCACCAACCTAATACTAAAATCCTACATTACATCGATCGCCATCATTTTTAGAGGAAGTAGTTATTACTTTTCTTTCTACACTGGTACTAATATACACATTATACATATACCGCCTTGTCTACCTTCCTAACTGGCTCATAAACTCATACACACAACATTACATTTTCTTTTCCCGTTCACAAAAAATATTATTTTCTCCCTCATTCAGTTCCGGTCATTCTCATTGTCTGCGAGTTGTAAATTCGCTTCCTCGCGATTACACATCTTTTTAAATAAACGAACACTACAGATATTTACAAGTATGGCAACTGCCTCTACAACCTGCAGTCATTTTAACCTAAAACAAACCAATTGTTTCTTTTCTTCCGAAATATATCTCTTGGTTTACTATATGTATATTTTTCCACTTTTATGAATATATGTCAATATCGGGATTACCTAGGAAAGAGGCCGCTAAAGAAATCGTCTGCGTCTATCAAACTTAAACATCGATTCGGAAACTAGAAAAGAAAATGACAGACACTTTTTGTTATTATTACCAGAAAATTTCAGTGTTATTATTTTAGTAAGAACAAATTACTATTTCGTTATCATTCTTACTAAAATGAAATTAAATTATTAATTCTTCTGTTTGTTCAAGCGTACTTGAATAAAATTTACTGATAATGAAAGTAATAAATAACGCGGCATTATTGGTCCATAACAAGACAAATACATAATAAACAAGAATTATGTGATCTTGGCCCGAGGCCAAAAAATAAAAAGCTCCCCAAATTAACAATATTTTTATTAAATCGGAATTTGCTAAGAATTTTAAATATATGACTTTTTATTTTACATTTTAAAGGTTTTTTCGTTTATTTTTTGTACACAAAGCATTTTTTTTTTATTTCAGAGAATTTTCTTCAAGTACACATGGAAAAAATAAAGGAATTAATAATTGCATTTCATTTTAGTTAGAAAGATAACGAAAGGCTTTTTGAAAAGTTACGAAGTAACTATTAGCAAACAATTATATTAAAAAAAGTTTGTGTCATTTTGTTTTTGAGTTTCTGTTTAATTGTTTAGGTTTGATGCCCGCTAACGATTTCTTTAGCGGTGATCTGATGAGGGTATTCCGATATCGATAGTTACATTTTTCCTGCATAAACATACAAGCATGTAAGCACAAACTTGAAGGTTTTACAGAACAGCGAGCGAGAAAATAGTTTCTTGGAAGCAAATATACGCGGATATATATATATATATATATATATATATATATATATATATATATATATATACATATACATATATACACACACACATATATATATATATAGAGAGAGAGAGAGACAGAGAGAGATAGAAGGGGAAAGAGTGACAGACTGACAGACAGACAGAGAGACAGAGAGCATTCTTATTGCCGTTCAATTGCCCACACGTAACCCCTACCATCTGTCTACCTATTCGCCCATGCAGAGGCCACTCGATAGTAACAGTAAAAATGTAAACAGACATCTTTCTGCTCAACTCAATACATAGTATCCCTGCAATTATGCCCCAGTTAGTAGCGCCCTACATCAAAGTGGAACCGATTCTTGGTTGGGGTGAATAGGTAAAAGAAACATTAGTTTTTCCCCGTGCAAAATACGGTTCTTTCACCTAATAATGTACGTTTACATGCATTTACTTTTAATTATAAAATAATAAAACATGTTTACACTTCAAAAATACATTCGCTATTTTTCTGGAATAAATACTGTACTTACACGTAACAATTTACGCTTAAAAATTAAACAGTAATCTGTTCCTGCGTAATCGAACCTACTAAAGCAGAAAACCTTAAGTAATGAACCATGTAAACACTTGATTGATAAAGTGATATGTCCCTTCCATACTTCGTTTTTTTAGGAGGGAGTATTTTATTATATTTTTTCTTATTTTGTTATGATATTTACTGTTACTGTAAATGACAAACAAACAAATCATAAAAAATATTTATTTTTATATAAAACTCATTATTACACTCAAAGGCTGAAATAAATCAAGAAAATTGTTCATTTTTATCATGTTTGCATCAGTTTTTACTTGACTAAATTTTCACCAGTTTTTATATTTTTGTCTGTCAAATAATGTACGCCGCTAACCTGAACATTTACCCTTTATTACATTGCCAACGGAAAGAATTGAATGTTATATATGTGTTTTTTATTAACTATATATATATATATATTTTACTTATCTTTTCAGGGCGCATTATCGACTCTACTCAGACATAAACACTTTTTAGGTGATTTTTTATCTTAGCTTCATCGTCACAATTTCTTTTAAAATAACGACTTTTAGATGGTATAACACTATATGGAGTAAGACATTTTCTGTAATTTCTCTGAAGACAATAAGTTTTCGGGTTATAATGGCATGCAGTAGGCACTGTAATTCAGTGTTGTACACAGGCGCGATAAACAAATCTACTTCTCTCTGCCGGACACTGCCACCCGCAATCTTTTTCTATGGTTCATAATCATTACGCGTGGATATGCTGACAACAAATATCAAGGTTTAATTTTGGGAAAATATTTTGACAATACCCCTCATAAAATGAGGTGTCTATTCCGAAAGCCGTTCTTATCATGGCGAGGTTAGGGGTGTCTACTCCATACGACGTTCTAAACATGAGGAGATGGGGGATGCCTATTCCTGAAGCTGTTCATAACATGCGAACGTTGGCCACCAACAACCACCCTAGTTATTTTTTTACGAAGAGGGTGGGGGCATGATTCTACCGGGCAACGCTGGTTAACGGGCTCTGCTAGTGCGCCCACACACACACACACACACACACATATATATATATATATATATATATATATATATATATCTATATATATATATATATATATATATACGCACTAGCAAGGGTGTCCGGCTTTGCGTGGTGTTGCCTGGGTGTTTGGAGGTGTGTGTTGAGCAAAAGAAAAAGATGAGATGTAGGTTTAAATTAAGCCTACATAATCGAAAAGAGAGGATGACTTTCGAACATATCGGTGAAAAAAGCGACCCCTCCTTGTAGAAAAGTGCCCAGTTGATGGTGAAGAAATTAATGTATTTAGCCAAATGTTCGGGATTTGTCATCTGAAGGGTCGAGCTTGAAAACGATATTGATCGTGTGAAAATCAATCGCCTCTGTCGAAACTTTTAGGCAGACATGCAAACATACATACATACATACATACATACATACATGCATTTATATATTGGTAGCTCAAATTTTCGACCCAACCCGATTAAAAAGCTTGCCCTATCTCCGAATACCCCTTATGTACAATTTCAAATCTTTAGACCAGAAATTGTCTGGGTAATTTTTAAGAGGCCGCAGGGTAAAATTTATAAAAAATTGACCCCGATTATGACCCATTAAGATTTATTGTTTTGATCTCAAACTAAACTATTAAGTAAGATCCATGTCAAAGGAACCTACATCTTAAATTCCAGTTGTTTAGACGCAAGATTGGCGGAGGAGTTTGGTAAAGTTCTCGTTGAACTTTGACTCCTAAAAAGCCAAATTTCTGTCCGAAAACGGATTACAAAGATTTTCCCAAATCTTCGAACACTGTAGACTGAAAATTGACAGTTATTGTGTCCGGAAATGCACACAGACAGACACACACAGACAGACACTTTCACTTTTATATATATACTAGCATGGGTGCCTGGCGTTGCCCGGGTGTTTGGAGGTGTATGCTGAGCACAAACAAACAAAACAAAAGAAACGGTCAATTTTTCTTTAAATTTGACCCCTATTATAACCCCTTAACATTTATAGTTTGGGGCTCAAATCAAGTTATTAAGTTAGATCCATGTCCAAGGAACTTATATCTAAAATTTCAAGTGTTTAGATGCAAAATTTTAGCCGGAGTTTGGTAGAGTTTTCAAAGATAAAATCGTTGAACTTTGACCTCTTAACAGCCAAATTTCTGGCCGAAAACAGGTCACGAAGATTTTATCAAATCTCCGTACACTGTATATCAAATTTCGAGTGTGTAGACTAAAAATTAACAGAGTTATTGCGTAGGGAAATGTACACAGACAGACACACAGACACGTTCACTTTTATAGATGTACTAGCATTTCGGCCCGAAGTTGCCCGGGTGTTTGAAGGTGTATGCTGAGCAAAAAAAAAAAAAAATTAGAGTTGGGGCCTTTCTTTTGGGGGGGGGGTCACCCTATATATCTATGTCTATCTATCTATCTATACATCTATAAAAGTGAAAGTGTCTGTTTGTGTGTATGTGTGTGTGTGTGTGTCTGTGTGTGTGTCTGTGTACATTTTTCTGCGCAATAACTCTGCCAATGTTTAGTCTACATACTCGAAATTTGATATACAGGGTACTGATATTTGGGAAAATCGATGTAATTGTTTTTTGGCCAGAAATTTGGCGATTAAGTTGTCAAAGTTCAACGATGTTACCTTTGAGAACTCTACCAAACTCCTCCGACAATTTTGGGTCTACACACTTGAAATTTTAGATATAGGTTCATTTGACATGCATCAAACTTAATAACTTGATTTAAGCACAAAACAATAAATTTTAAGGGGGCATAATAGGGATCAAATTTAAAAAACATTGACCGCTTTTTTTTGTTGCTCCAAATACACCTCCAAATACCCAGGCAACGCCGGGCACCCATGCTAGTATATCTATAAAAGTGAACGTGTCTGTATGTCAGTCCATCTGTGTGTCTGTGTGTTTGTGTGTCTGTGTACATTTCCCTACGCAATAACTCTGCCAATGTTTAGTCTACATACCCGATATTTGTAATACAGGGTACTGAGATTTGGGAAAATCTATGTAATCGGTTTTCGGCCAGAAATTTGGCTGTTAAGGGATCAAAGTTTAACGATTTGACCTTTTAGAACTCTACCAAGTTCCTTCAACAATTTGGGGTCTAAATACTTTAAATTTTAGATATAAGTTCCTTGGAGATGGATCTAACTTAATAACTTGATTTGAGCCCAAAACAATAAATGTTAAAGGGTCATAATAGGGGTAAACGTTAAAAAAAACTTGACCGTTTTATTTATTTATTTTTTTTAGCTCAGCATACACCACCAAACACCCGGGCAACGCCTGGCCGAAATGCTAGTATATATATATATATATATATATATATATATATATATATATATATATATATATATATATATATATATATATATATATATAACAAATGATTAATAAAACATGTCAAAAACATCTTGAAAAAGAGTTAAAACATATTTAATTTTAAAAAGGAAGCACAAGATAAGTGGATAGTTCTTTATCCGCGGAGTTTCGAAGAAATACTCTCCTTCTCATCAGAGGGCAGGAATTAGCAAAATGCAGGATCGGATTTTGCATGTAAAAGTATTTAATGAAACCACAAGTAAGTCACAGATCTTACTTGGTTTAAAAAAGGGTGAGGTAAGGGGAATAGGAGGTAAAAGAAAAAAATGATAAAAACATTTCACATGAATGGATATTCCGGTGAAGGGTAAAATATCCAAGAATGGTAAAATCCAAACACGGTCAATCATACAGGTAAGTTCCAAAGGAATCGCGTAACTGGAAGATGGTCCAAAATAATCCAAAAGGCAGAATCCTTGGAAAAAATCACAAATGGAATGAGTTCGAAATCATTAAAAGAAAAGTTCAAATGTGCACAGAAAAAGCACTGGAGAGAATCTTAAGTTTTAAGTTTACCATTTTGATTACCTTGGTAAATTATTGTGATTTTTATTTATATATATATTATATAAAGGTTAACGTGACTGTCTCTTTGTCTGTCTGTGTACATTTCCCTACGCACTTATCTGTCAATTTTTAGGCTACAGACTTGAAATTTGGTATACAGAGTACCGAGATTTGGGAAAATCTATGTGATCGGTTTTACGCCAGAAAATTGGCTGTTAACGGTCAAAGGTCAACGATTTGAACTCTAACAAACTCCTCCGACAATTTGTTTAACACATTTTGTCTACCGAACTCCTCCTAGAGTTATTTGTCTAAAGACATGAAGCTTCATATATAAGGTATTTGAATCCATGCAAAACTTTATATTTGGGTTTTAGCCAGGAAAATTCGGTGCAAAAGTGTGAAAATTAAAAATAAATAAAATCTCAGTTGAAGGTTGAGCGCCGGCGTTACGAATGCAATACGTAGTAGCTATTGGTTCATGTTTTAATTTTTAGCCTTGCAGTAAACATTTTTTCATGGCCCAGTCATTGACGGCAGAGGAAAATTGAATCGTGAGCTAAACGTTTTAGTTTCGATTTTCGGTGGTGGCGCATGATTCCTTTTTTATTAAAATACTTTTTAAATCATTACTATATATTGCATCCAATCCATCTATCTATCTATCTATCTATATATCTATAAAAGTGAAAATGTCTGTCTTTTCTCTATGGTAGTTAAGGAAGACTATTATACAGACAGGCATTATTTACATATTGACACTTTTTAATATATACATATGCACATAACCTTATGAACAGTACATCGGGCCCGAGCGAAGCCGGGCGAAACTGCTAGTTTATATATATATATATATATATATATATATATATATATATATATATATATATATATATATATATATAAATGTAATATTTGGTTCGTTAAAAGTGAATAAAACCATATTTCTACGTTACTAATTTAATTGAACTTTTCAGAAAATCAATTTTTAAAGTCAAAGAATGTTTGCATGTTATTAAAATAATTTAACATTGCGAATTATAAAAATATTAAATTATAAATGAAAATATTTTTCGTAACTGCGAGATTGTCCCCAATTCATTTCCGGTAGAAATGAGCCTTTCACTTATTGAGATAAGTATTATTTGTATTAATTTTTATGATACTCATGCAGAGAGTGATCCGTGCTGAAATAATAACGTTATTATTTAAAAAGCCATTCTTAACATGGGGAGGGTGTGTTGTACTTATTCTTTACTTTAACCTTACAATTGAATAAAAAAACATATCGTAAAACTTAAATTTGGAAATACGATTTAAAAAATAGCGCGGATCACTCTCTGCATTTTTTCCTTTTATTATTCTTAAAGAGTAAAACTTTTCTTATTCATGAAAAGAGTTAAGCCTACGTAAATAAATAAATAAATGTGTGTACACGTGACAAATTATCAATAAATGGTTTAGTTACTTTTTTTAAAAATTATTTATGAAAAGAGTTAACGTAAATAATCTTTGTAAAAGTAAGTTCGAAAGTGCCGTAGTTGTACTCCCATGCGTAATTTCTATACTTATAGGTTTTTGGAAATTTTTTTCACTGGATTATTATTTATTGGACACTAATTAAACAGATTATTAAAAAAAAAAATTTTTTAAAGAAATCATTATTTTGACATTTGAAAGTGGTGCTCACTTTTTAGTTACAACGTTCTGATAAATCAGTCACTCATTTCGTAACCAATAAAACGCGGTATATCAAAACCAAAGAAAGTAAAAATAATATGAGTCTCTACCGGATTTGTAAGTCAGAAATATATTTGTTTCTCAAAGAAAAAAATAGATTGAACATGACTTTTTTATTGTTTTTATGAAAATAAAGTTTCGAGTTTTTTTTTTACTTTTTTTTTACTTATTTAGTTAAAAGTCAGTTTGTGGGTGTTTTTTTTTAATAATTTGTTTTTATGAAAGGTGAAGGTTTTTTTTCCAAACTTTTGTATTTTTTCAAAACTTTTTTTTTTTTTAATTTTTTAAGTATTATAAATTTCACTAACATGCTGGAGAAATGTTGGTGCTAATGCGGAAAGTGATCCGCGCTATTTTTTAAATCGTATTTCCAAGTTTAATTAAAGTTTTATGATATGTTTTTTTATTCAATTGTAAGTTTAAGTACAGAATAGGTACAAAACACCCTCCCCTCCCCATGTTAAGAATGGCTTTTAAAATAATAACATTATTATTTCAGCACGGATCTCTCTCTGCATGAGTACCGAAATGTTTGATAATTTGGTATTTTTTAGATTAGGTCCACCCCCACAATTTTCCTTTAAATGACGACATTTATAAATTTCGAGTATGCTGAATACGGAAATCGCATTGAAATTTTGCGGAAATCAGTAATCAAGATATAAAAAGTTATATTATGCATTGTATTCTTTGGCGGCCATCTTTTTACGCGCGCACGCGCCATAAACAAATGCACGCGCGTAAAAAAGATGGCCGCCAAAGATTACAATGCATAATACAACTTTTTATATCTTGATAACTACTTATTTCTGCAAAATGTCAATGCGATTTTCGTATTCAGCATAGTCGAAAACCATTACAAGTCGTCATTTAAAAGAAAATTGAGGAGGTGGACCTAAACCCAATAATTTTCCATCCCGTACGCCTCCCGATACATTGCTTCGTCAACATGCGACCATTTTATATCTCCCGAAGACACTTCCGTATTTAGCCAAAAAAAAATGGGTGACCGATTTACCAGAACGTTGTAACTAAAAAATGAGTACACCTTTCAAATGTTGAAATATATTTTTTTTTTCAATTTTTTTTTATAATCTGGTTAGTGTTCGATCAATAATAATCCAGTGAAAAAATTTCAAAAAACCTATCAGTATAGAAATTCGCATGGGGGTGATGGTTGTATAACTCCGCCACGTAAGTAAATAAAAAAAAATGTTACATGCACATGCGTTAGCCTTGACTAGGGGGGGGAATAAGGGAACGACCATTAAATAATTCTGCGGGTCGCCATGGAAATCAACGCCCAATGAGTACCAAAATAGTTTTCAAAAAACTTTCGAAAAGTGGGTGATCACTTTTCCATGTAAATTTAACTTAAAATGAGCACCCACTCTCTGGCCACCCGTGAAACGGGCATTTATTTTCGTGTTTATTGGCTTAAAGGTTTTTTGACAAGGCAGTTTGATACGCGAATGCATATTTAACAGTTTTCCTTTATGCTCACGCGTAGCATAAACAAAGGCTACGTCTGTGAAATGGAAAATAGTCCCATAGTTCAGGGGTTATTACCATGCAAAAGAAATCAAACAAAAAACTTTTTAGCCAAGAAACACACAGAAAAAAACAAAAAAAAATAGCATCTATTTTTTTCTATCGAATTCATTTGCTGTTTTTATTTTCCCCCGGATTTTTTATATAATTTTCCATTAAGGGCCGTGCGTCTCACGTTCGTATATAACAAAAAGTTTTTGTAGACTTCGGTGTGCTAAAAACGAATCTTCCAACCGTTTCCGTTGCAAAAAAATAGTTTTTATGATATGAAGAAATTACTTTTTCGAAAAGTGGGCGATCACTTTTCCATGTAAATTTTACTTAAAATGAGCACCCACTTTCTGGCCACCTGAGAGAGAGGGGATTTTTCCCATGTTTATTGGCTAAACAGCTTTCGTTTATGCTCACGCATAGCGTAAACAAAGGCTACGGCTGTGACATGGAAAATAGTCCCAGAGTTCAGGGGTTATTACCAAACAAAAGAAATCAAACAAAAAACTTTTTAGCCAAGAAACACACAGAAAAATGCCCCTCTCTCAGGTGGCCAGAAAGTGGGTGCTCATTCTAAGTTAAATTTACATTGAAAAGTGATCACCCACTTTTCGAAAAAGTAATTTCATGAATATCATGAAAACTTTCTTTTTGCTACGGAAACGGTTTGCAGATTCGTTTTTAGCACACCAAAATCTATAATAACATATTTCGTTATATACGAACGTGAAACGGACTTTAAAGTAAAATAATACCGGATTTTTTTGAGCAGATTTGCCGTTTAGTTGTACAAATATCCTCAAACCAGGTAATCACTAAAAGGGACTTTTAAAAGTCGTCACCTGTATCGAGCAAAAGTTTAAAACCACTAATTATATGCCAGCCTACGTCATGATAACATATATTGAGTGAGTTCCTAACAGTATTTCGTATAGTTTTTTAGTTTAAACTCATTTTCCCAAAATTTCCCCAAACTTAACGTGTTCGATACAGTCTGCCGCCATTTGTATTTTTCAGATATACCGATAAACATTGAATGTTTTTGAACCGATTATACATTACATAAAAACACTAAAATCTTATCCAGTTAGGTAGAATATTTACTTTTCTTGCCTTTGATAACATTTATTTGTTATATATTTATTTTTTGACAACTTTTTTGTATCTGTGTTTAGTAATATGAACCCTTTTCATTTAATGTAACGTTTAGCCGGCTTGAAAAACAGTGTTATTCGGTGTATTTGAAAGCTACAAATGGTGGCGGACACTGTTGATTACTTTAAGTTAGAGAAAGTGAGTTAAAACTAAAAAACTATACAAAATACTGTCAGAACCCCACCGATTATGCCAGCCTATGTCATGGTAACATATATTTGTGGGGTTTCAGACACTGTTTTGTATAGTTTTTAGTTTTCAACTTACTTTCCCAAACTTAACGTATTCAACAGAGTCTGCGACCATTTCTGTTTTTCGAGCCGATTAAACATTTTACATTACATAAAAACACTAAACAATTATCCAGTTAGGTAGAAACGTAACTTATCTTACCTTTGCCTTAATTTATTTGTTTTGAGACAACTTTTTCAAATCTGTGTATAGTAACCCCCCCATCAACCAAATATTAATTACTAACTCACATTTGTGTATACAGAAAACAACAAAAAAAAAAACATTTAGCGTTTCAACATTTTTGCTACGTTCGGCTTCATCCACTGATTGTTGGTCGAGTCCAAACCATGAATGATTGACAGAAATTCCCGAGGATCCAGATCAAATTTTGCGAGAGTACCATTTTTTTTTTTTTTTAATTTTCGCCTTCTTTTTCACTTTTTGGAGTGGATTGCTGTACTAAGAATATAAGAAACATGCATTTTTCTCTTTTTATTAAATCTTTACATGACACCAAATTGAGCCACTGCAACGCATGGCAGGGTACAGCTTGTATATATATATATATATATATATATATATATATATATATATATATATATATATATATATATATATATATCATTAAACCCTAGATGAGACGCTCGCACGATTTTACCGTAAAAAATTGTTAGATTTAATGTTGTAATTTATAGAGAAGTGTTTAAATACAGTACTTACCTGATAGCTGAATATTTTGGTTTCGATTCTAGCTGATGGCATGCCAGTCATATTTCTTTAAAAAACTTTTGAATTCACTACTACATTGTGGTAAAAATATAATAATTAATAAAGAATTCACTCTATATTAATAACTACGAAATCTGCATAAATCAAAATATATTTAAGCGTATTATACGATCGGGCAACACTGTGCGCTATCGCTCGGAATCGTATATATTATTTCGTTTCCATGTGTAGATCATTCAACAGATTGTCAATATCACTATATCGACGTGTGTGCAACCATATATGACTGTGTTTTCTGTTTGTATGAGGGTTGAATTATTCATGGATTCTTGCGTATATCCATGACTTTTTCATATTTTTCAAGCTTAGCGAATCTTCGATGTAGCATGCATACAAAATGAATTGTTGCTGACGGCCATCCTATTCTGGCGTCAATACTTGACATTTTATCCCTGACCTTTCTCGACGCCTTTTCAACAAACCTGCTGACTTTAACACGCCTCCGCTTTTGTCATCGAAATGGTCATCTTTTCACCTTTCCTGCAGTTTCTATACTTGATACCTGCACATATCATTACTCTACCTCATTATTATCTCGTTAAAATAAATAGAAAACCCGTATTCCTCCTCCTAAACTCACGCAAATAAATAATGTGAGTTTAAGCAATAGAGAAAGATTATTTTTCATTGTTATGATAAACACGTTTAACAAAAATCAAAATTATAGACTTCAAATTTTATATGAGGATAAATAATTTTATAATGTTGCTAACTCAAGATTTTTAAATGCGGATAAAAAATTCTATTATTGCAAACTCCAGAATTTTATATCCGGAAAAATAATTTTTATTATTGAAAACTCAACACTTTGATAAGCGGATAAAGTAACTTCTATTGTTGCAAATTTAACAATTTTATATGCGGAAAAATAATTGCTATTATTGTAAACTCAACAATCTTATATACGGATAAATAATTTCTATTATTGCAAACTCAACAATTTTGTATGCGGATGAATAATTTCTATTATTGCAAACTCAATAATTTTATACGCGGATAAATAATTTCTATTATTGACAAACTCAGGAATTTTATATGCGGATAAATAATTTCTATTATCGTAAAATCAATAATTGTATATGCGGATAATTCATTTCTATTATTGTAAACTCAACAATCTTATATGTGTAAAAATAATTTCTATTATTGCAAACTCAACAATTTTATATGCGGATACATACTTTTTGTTATTGCAAACACAACAATCTTATATGCGGATAAATAATTTCAATTATTGCAAACTCAACAATTTTATATGCGGATAAATAATTTCTATTATTGCAAACTCAACAAATTTATATGTGGATGAATAATTTCTATTATTGTAAAGTCAACAATTTTATATGCGGAGAAATAATTTCTATTATTGACAAACTCAGGAATTTTATATGCGGATAAATAATTTCTATTATTGTAAAATCAACAATTGTGTATACGGATAATTAATTTCTATTATTGTAAACTCAACAATTTTATATGTGGATAACTAATTTCTATTATTGCAAACTCAACAATCTTATATACGGATAAATAATTTCTATTATTGCAAACTCAACAATTTTATACGCGGATACATAATTTCTATTATTGCAAACTACACACATTTATATGGAGATGAATAATTTCTATTATTGAAAACTCAATAATTTTATATGCGGATAAATAATTTCTATCATTGCAAACTAAACTATTTTATATGCTGATAAATAATTTCTATTATTTCAAACTAAAAATTTTTATATGCGGATAAATAATTTCTATAATTGCAAACTCAACAATTTTATATGCGAATAAAAAATTTCTATTATTGTAAACTTAAACATTTTATATGTGAATAAATAATTTGTATTATTGCAAACTAAACTATTTTATATGCGGATAAATAATTTCTATTATTGCCAACTCAAAAATTTTATATGCGGATAAATAATTTCTATTATTGCAAACTCAACAGTTTTACATGTCGATAAATAATTTCTATATTGTAAACTGAAAATTTTATATGCGGATAAATAATTTCTATTATTGCAAATTAAACAATTTTATATGCGGATAAATAATGCCTATTATTTAAAACTCAAAAATTTTATATGCGGATAAATAATTTATATTATTAAAAACTCAACTATTTTATATCCAGATAAATAATTTCTATTATTGAAAACTCAACAATTTTATATGTGGATTAATAATTTCTATTATTTAAACTCAACAATTTTATACGTGGATGATTAATTTCTATTATTGCAAACTCAACAATTTTATATGTGGATGAATAATTTCTATTATTGCAAACTCAACAATTTTATATGCGGATAAATAATTTCTATTATTGTTAAATCAACAATTTTATATGCGGATAAATAATTTCAATCATTGCACACTAAACAATTATATATGCGGATAAATAACTTTTATTATTGCAAACTCAACAATTTTATATGTGGATGAATAATTTTTATTATTGCAAACTCAACAATTTTATATGCGGATAAATAATTTCTATTATTGTAAACTCAACAATTTTATGTGCAGATAAATAATTTCTTTTATTGTAAAATCAACAATTTTATATGCGGATAAATAATTTCTATTGTTGCAAACTAAACTATGTTATATGCGGATAAATAATTTCTTTTATTGGACACTAAACAATTTTATATGAGCAGCAATAATTTCTTTTATTGACAAACTCTTTAATTTTATATGCGGATAAATAATTTCTTTTATTGTAAACTCAACAATTTCATATGCAGATAAATGCCTTAAACACGCCTCCGCTTTTGTCGTTCAAATGGCCACATTTTCACCTTTCCAGCAGCTTCTATACTTGATACCTGCACATATCATTACTCTACCTCATTATTATCTCGTTAAAATAAATAGAAAACCTGTATTCCTCCTCGTAAACCCACGCAAATAAACAGTGTGAGTTTTAGCAATAGAGAAAGATTAATTTTCACTGTTATTATAAAAACGTTTATCAAAAATCCAAATTGTATACTTCAAATTTTATATGCGGATAAATAATTTCTATTATTGCAAACTCAACAATGTTATATGCGGATTAATAATTTCTATTATTGCAAACTCAACAATTTTATATGCGAATAAATAATTTCTATTATTGCAAACTGAACAATTATATATGGGGATAAATAAATCCTAATATTGCTAACTCAAATTTTTATATGCAGATAAAAAATGTCTATTATTGCAAACTCAACAATTTTATATCCGGAAAAATAATTTTTATTATTACAAACTCAATACTTTTATATGCGGATAAATTAATTCCTATTGTTGCAAATTAAACAATGTTATATGCGGATAAATAATTTCTATGATTGCAAACTCAACAATTTCATATGCGAATAAATAATTTCTATTATTGTAAACTCAACAATGTTGTATGCGTATGAATAATTTCTATTATTCCAAACTAAACTACTTTATATGAGGATAAATAATTTCTTTTACTGCAAACTGAACTATTTTATATGCAACAGGTGGGTTACTATCTTTAAGAGCATATCTGAGAAAACTGACCACATCCTGTCTGCTCATCCTTCGGCTAACATTCACATTTGTTGTGACTTCAATGTCCATAATGTGGAATGGCTGCCCCACTTAAATAAAACCGATGTCGAGGGAAGGTTCTCTGATGATTTTTCAACTCCCTATGACCTCACTCAGATTGTTCACGAATCCATCCGTATGCCCGATACTACAGGTCAGTATGCAAGCCTTCTAGACCTTTTCCTCACAACTTCCCCTGAGCTATGTTCATGTTCCCTTCTATCTCTTCTGGAATCCTCCGACCTCTCTGTTGTAGCAGTTAAGATAAAAATGAAATGTAATAAGTCTTCAGATGTACCTCTCCACCGTACTGTATATCGATACTATAGGGCTGACTGGGATTGCTTCCGTACATTCATATCTGACCTCCCTCTGCAGTCGAGGTTTTAAAAGGATGTGTCCTCTATAGTATCAAACCTGACCGAATGGTTAATTGTAGGCATAGACCGATTCATACCATCAAAATATTCCAACAAAAACCTAAAAGCCAGCCATGGTTCTTCCTGAATACCCTGCTGCCATCGCGCACAGAAATTAATTTTTCCATAGCTACCAACATAATAGATGTACGGAGACTAAAGCTGCTTTCAGGACTGCCAGCAACGACTCTAAAAGAGTAATAAAAATTTCAAGAGAGCAATATGCTAAGTCTGTTAAATCCGAAGTAGCTGAGCAGCGGCTTGGTTCCCACCAAATTTGGCAAACAGTAAAATGGAGCTTGAACAGAAGCGTGCGTTTTATCCCAACTATTATCAATGGACTTGAGGTCATTTCGTCAGCATCAGACAAGGCCAGACTATTTTCCAAGAACTTCGCAGCTAATTCTACCTATGCGACAAAGGCCATCAACTCCCATATTTCACCCTATAACAGACAACACGCTATACAACATACAAATATCCGTGCGTGAGGTCGCCAAGCTAATCAAGAATCTTGATCCAGTAAAGCAACTGGCCCTGACGGCATTCCAGTTATAGTACTGAAAAAGCTCCAACAAGAACTTGCCTCCATACTTACAAGCGTTGCCTTAAGGAGAAGTGCTTTCCAACACCTTGGAAAACCTCATCAGTATGTCCTGTATTTAAGAATTCAGGTGAAAAGTCGTCTCCCCGTAGGTACAGACCAATAAGTCTACTGTGTGTCATGAGTAAGTTGTTGGAATCCATATTAAATAAAGAAGTAGTCAACCACCTCAACAGAAACAACCTTTTTAGTGACACACAATATGGTTTCTTCTCTGCAAGATCTACAGCAGATGTGCTAACGGTTATATCTCATAGGATTAGTGAATCTCTTGACAAAGTTTTCCTTTCCAGGGCAATTGCTCTTGACATATCGAAGACCTTCGATAAGGTATGGCATAAGTGCCTACTTCACAAGATTTCCAGCTACGGTATCACTGGAAATGTTTATTAAATCATTTCTCTCTGATAGGTTCATAAGGGCAGTGGTTGATGGGCAGAAATCAGAGGTCCACAGTATTAATGCTGGAGTCCCTCAGGGGTCCATCCTGGGCCCAACTCTCTTCTTGATTTACATCAACGATCTCCCAAAACACATACTCATTTGGTGACATCTCTGCTGATGACACGAAAATCTATGGAAACACATCACATCAATGCCGTAAATGACAAAGTTCTCTCTAATTCTCTCTCCTCTTATCTTGAGCGCGTGGTTCAGTGGGGGAAGAGATTGCTGGTCACTTTTAATGCATCCAAAACCAAGCTTCTATCTTTACATCATAAACGCTCTGATCCCCATCTGGCATCAATTGAAATGGATTGCTCCCGTCTTGGAGAGGCCCCATGTTTTGACAAGCTTCTGGGTTTGACAGTTACTCCTGATCTGAATTGGAACACATACATCAGGTCTGTTGCCAAGGACACTGGGAAAATGGTGGGATCCTTCTACCGTTCCAGAAGATATCTCATTACTGATGTAATTCTCTATCTGTATAAAAGCCAAGTACGTCCAAGGATGGAGTACTGCTGCCACATCTGGGCATGAGCTGCTAAGAACAGCCGATCCTGCCTTGACAGAGTACAAAATAGACTTCATGATTTAGTGGGGGACGCCATTTTCTCTTCCCTGCAGCCTCTCTCCGACAGAAGAGACGTTGCGAGTCTCTCTTAGTTTTATTGTTATTTCCATGGCAATTGCTCGTTTGAGCTCCAATCTCTCGTCCCCCCTATCCAATCTTTAACGAGAAACACCCATCTGGCTGAAATTACTGTCAATAATTTTCCCCACTCTTTATCTGTGCCTAAATATAAACGTAGATTTCATGAGCAGAGTTTCTTTCTCAGAATTCCACGACTGCGGAACTATCTCCCGTTTGACTTTTTTCCCACTTTACTATAACTTGGATGTCTTCAAATCCAACATACACAAATTCCTGACAAACCGCCCCCTTAAGTAAGACACTCTATCAAATCCCCCGATACTAATGATTACTACAATACTATCTCATTGATTACTGTACACGCAATAATCCTTATCCCTGAGTGGACTGCGGGGCTTGATAAATAGTAACTCCTATGTAAAAAAAATAAAATAATTTCTATTATTGCAAACCAAACTATTTTATATGCCGATGAATTTATTTCTATTATTGCAAACTCAACAATTTTATATGCGCAAGAATAATTTCGATTATTGCAATCTCAACAAATTTATATGCGGATAAATAATGTTAATTATTGCAAACACAAAAGTTTTATATGCGGATAAATAATTTCTGTTATTGCCAATTCAACTATCTTATATACGGATGAATAATTTCTTATATTGAAAACTATACAATTTTATATGCGGATGAATAATTTCTATTATTGCAAACTCAACAATTTTCTATGCAGATAAATAATTTCTATTATTGAAAACTCAACTATTTCATATGCCGATAAATAATTTATATTATTGCAAACTCAACAATTTTATATGGGGATAAATAATGTATATTATTTCAAACTAAACAGCTTTACATGCGGATTAATAATTACTAGTATTGCAAACTCACTAATTTTAACTGCGGAAAATAAATTACTATTATTGTAAACTCAACAATTTTATATGCGAATAAATAATTTCTATTATTGCAAACTCAACAATTTTATATGCAGATAAATAATTTCTATTATTGGAAACTCAACTATTTCATATGCCGATAAATAATTTATATTATTGCAAACTTAACTATTTCATATGCCGATAAATAATTTATATTATTGCAAACGCAACAATTTTATATGGGGGTAAATAATTTCTATTATTGTCAACTCAACAATTTTATATGCGGATAAATAATTTCTATTAATGCAAATTCAAAAATTTTATATACGGATAAATGATTCCTATTGTTGCAAACTGAACAATTTTATATGCGGATAAATAATTTATATTATTGAAAACTGAACAATTTTAACTCCCGATAAATAATTTTTATTCTTGCAAATTCAGCATTTTATATGCGGATTACTAATCTATATTATTGCAAACTCAACAATTTTATATAAGGATAAATAATTTCTTTTATTGAAAATTTTACAATTATATATGGGATAAATAAGTTATATTATTTCAAACTCTACAATGTTATATGAGGATAAATAACTTCTATTATTGCAAAGTCAAAAATTTTATATGTGCATATATAATTTCGATTATTTTAAACTAAACAATTTTATACGCTGGTAAATAATTTCTATTATTGCAATCCCAACAATTTTATATGCGGATAAATAATTCATATTATTGCGAATCAACAATTTTATATCCGGATAAATAATTTCTATTATTGAGAACTCTACAATTTAAACTGCGGATAATAATTTTTATTCTTGCAAATTCAACATTTTATAAGCGGATTACTAATTTATATTATTGCAACCTCAACAATTTTATATGCGGATAAAGAACTTACATTATTGCAAACTCAACTATTTTATATGCGGATAAATAATTTCTATTATTGCCAACTCAAAAATTTTATATGCGGATAAATAATTTCTATTATTGCAAACTCAACAATTTTCTATGGGGGATTAATAATGTCTATTATTTCACACTAAACTATTTTATATGCGGATAAAAAATTTCTATTATTGCAAAGTCAACAAGTATATATGGGGATAAATATTCTCTTATATTAAAAACTCAAGAATTTTATATGCCGACAAATAATTTATATTATTGCGAATCAACAATTTTATATGCAGATAAATAATTTATATCATTAAAAACTCAACTATATAATATACTGATGAATAATTTCTATTATTGCAAACTGAACAATTTTATATGGGGATAAATAATGTCTATTCTTTCAAACTCAACTATTTTATATGCGGATAAATAATTTCTATTATGTCAAACTCAACAATTATATATGGGGATAAATAATTTATATTATGCAAACTCCACAATTATATATGGGGATAAATAAGTTCTTATATTGCAAATTCAAGAATTTTATGTGCGGATATATACTTTCTATTATTGCAAACTCAACAATTTTATATTCGAGTAAATAATTTATATTATTGCAAACTCAACTTTTTTATATGTAGATAACTAATTTGTATTAATGCAAATTCACGAATTTTATATGCGGATTGGTAATTTCTATTATTGCAAACTCAACAAATTTATATGGGGCTGAACAATTTCTATTATTGCAAACTCAACGATTTCATATGAGTATAAATCAACAATTTTATGTGCGGATTAATAATATCTATTAATGCAAATTCAAGAATTTTATATGCGGATAAATAATTTCTATTTTTGCAAACTCAACAATTTGTACGGAAATTGTCATATAATACACAAGAATTATTTAAGACTTTTTCCAGTCATGACTGAGAGAACGAGATTGTGTTACTCTTTGTATTACTTTATAAATGGTCCTGCTTGCTCTTCTTATAGATTCTCGAGTTTAACATAAACATTCATGAATTCAACATGATGTACGTGAAGAGACCCGTTGTTTATATTAGTGAAAACGTTGTGATTATATATATATATATATATATATATATAATATTTCTTTTCGAAACTTGGTATGTTAACAGATAGAATATCCCTAATGTTTTAACTCACTGAATAGATTGTCTTTGATAGTCTGTAGAAATTCCTTAATGCTTTCATAATAAAATTATTAAAATGCTTTTCGGATTTATAATCCAAATTATTAAGCTTACACATCATTAAAATAAATGAAAATGAGTATCGTTTGTAACACCCATATTACACACAGCGAAAATCATTTTTCATCATGTACCAGAGAGCGACAGCAAAGTTTTACTTGGTTTAATAAATTTAAACAAAATTAGGGGAGAATATTTGTAAAGAATTTCAATGCTTTTAATCACGATTCGATAGAGTACTATTGCTCTTTAAATTTGTTATAACATCTAAGAATAAATAAATCGATTGTGTATGAATCAAAATTGGAAAAAGTGTTTTACTAAACTAGACACGCTGGTGTATTGCTTACTGTTGTGGTTGCACACATTCATTTGCATATGTGGATAGTAATTACACATAAATAGGAAGACTCAGTTAGTCTGGGTGTGTGTTCACCAGAAGCCACCGAAGGCCGCCGAGAGCAGACATGTTTCTCCAGCAAAGACTCTTTTATTTGACACCATTATGTAAATATCCTGTAAATATACCTTTTCCTAATACACTTCTTATTTGATCTACCTTTGTTTGTTGAGTCGTCATTTGTATTGCTTTCTACGTTACTTGTTTCAACCTGCAAACTTAACACTTACCATTTTTATAAAAATATTATGTGCGTTTGTTTTTTGAATATTGTTTGTTCTTTGTAGAAATCGATGTTAAGAGTAAGAACATTTAAAATAGTCTCGTTAAAGATCACATTTTTAAAATAATTTCATAACATAATTTTAATTATCCCCTGAGTCTTAAAGGTGTTAGTAGGATCGGAGTGAATGGATAAGATTTGGAGTGAGTCAGATAAATATAAAACTCGTTTGAAACGAGGCAGTATTTATGCTGTAACCAACAAAGACAGCGTTTTATTTTCTATAGCAGAATAAAGCTTTTTAATCAGTTTGGGGCGAAAATCTTTAGTTACTATGTATGTTTGCATACCTGCCTAAAACTTTCGACAGAGGCGACGAATTTTCACAAGATCAGTATCCTTTTGAAGCTCAACCCTTCACACGACAAATACCGAAAGATTGGCTAAAAACATTAATTACTTCACCCTCAACTGGGCAATTTTCAACAGGGACGGGCTGCTTTTTTCGCCGATATTTTCGAAGTCATCTCGTCTTTCCGATTGTCTAGCCTTAATTTAAACCTACACCTCTTCCGGTTTGGCGGTGGTCGTAACAGCAAAGATGTCAGGTTTTTCCTCGTTTTTTCCTCCTTCGCTGTACGGGTTCGAGCTGCCTTCCTACATGTTTGTTTGTTCAACATACACATCCAAACACCCGGGCAACGCCGGGCTGAAATGTTAGTCTACGAGATAATGCATCAAATCTTTCAAGACCTACTGGACTACATACTACAGAAAAGGGACTCTTATACAGATTTTGGAGAATATATTTTCAAGACTGCCTCTGGATCAAACTTCCTTTAATCCAAATCCTTAAACTATTAAATAAAACAGAACATTCGATCAAACCAGACACGTACTGGAACAAAGCCAATTCGTCACTTTCCTTGATGTTGGCATTCACACATATTTATGGGCTTAGAACTAACCTGGACGATGACGAATCAGTTCTCCTAGTAAATGATGTTGCAACCATGTGACTATGACTGATGAACAAAGATAACCGCGGTGTAAATACTTGCAAATGATACAACAAATAGCAAAGTCACATCGCTACATTGTAGATATTGTTAGGTTCCGGAAAGCTTATTACTCTAATAGTGTTTTCCCCCTGACCTGCTCAATTTTGGAATTCCCTTAGTTTCCACTTCCCTGACTACATTGACACGAAGTAGTTTAAATGTAATGTGAACGTACATCTCGCTGCTTAACTCGTTATATGGTGTTTATATAGGCCGCAAATAGAATCCTCTTATGTTCAAGTTGCACACTACCTTGTTTGTTTTGAAAAAGTGTAAAACAAATTCTACGAAATAAAAAAGATCCCTTTGATAGGGTACATCACCCGATTACCAAACGTATAATTTCAGACTGTCATGCAAAATGTCCTCATTCAGGAACTGGATCAACGGCTGATTTAAGGAAGATCGATTTTTGGTTCCACAGGGAAGACAGGCAGTAAACAAAGTCTGAGCCTCTTGTGCTAGTTGCAAGAAATACTACTTCAGACCTGTGATACCAAAGTCTGTTGCCAGTCTACCGACTTTTTTCTGTACTTCTAAGTGCCTTACCGATATACAGTTTTCTTTACTGTCTTCGTCTGAATAAATGTTGGAATCTTGGATAGGTACATTTACTTCTTTTCGCTTCCTTGAACGTAAATGTTGTCCATACAGAGAGGGTTCTAGACATGAGCGAGTAGTCTTTTGGTCAAGCTCATGCACGTTTCACCAATTAATACGGAGTTCCAGAAGCAATCTACAGTACCAATGTTAAAACATTTATTGGAAAGGGGGAATTCTTAGTAATCTCTTTCTGCTACATCAATACCAGCGTAAATTTGGCTTATGTTACATGAAACTACATACGATTACCTAAATTTTACCATACTATGGAGAAACTTTAGAATTTAGCATGAAAACAATAAAAACTTGCTTCATTAATATACATGGTATGCGTAAATTAGAATAATGTTTACTTACTTGAGAGTTATTTCTTAGATTCAAAGATGGGGAACAATCAACCTCTTATGTACAATTTTTTTGGAGATAATTTGTGAAACCCAATGATATATCAGAGTTATTATTGCAGTTGGGAAAGAAATATATTGCAACGACAGTACCAATATATAGAGGTTTATCAGAATCAATTGTTGCTTAAATCTCACAATATGTGGTACAATAAAAAAAACTTTTGAAATTAGGAAAGAAATGTCTGGGACGTTCCGAATTGCGGTCGAAGAATCGCTTTGAAACTGGATAGCGTGCTCCTTGTTAATAGCCCCTTAAAACTACAGCGTTTTAAGCAACATTTTTTCACAGATTACAAAAAGGAGTCATACGATTGCATAACCTAAAACGTGGCAAATTTATGAAGATGAAGAATATAAAATGAAGGGAGACAAATTGTGATTACATGATTTGAGAATGGTATAAACAATATACGTCCATTTAATTTAGACGTGCTATGATGTTTTTTCATCGCAAGATAATCTTCATAAATAGAACCGCAGATGATCTTAAATTTCACTTTTTCTAGTAAACTGAATATGGAATATACGTTTAAGATAACGATACATTATGGATGCTACACTATAATGTTGTGATAGTCCGGTAGCTAGTCAATATTCAAACTGAAAATGTATTTTATTTCGTTAACACTACATTCGAAAAAACGATCAGATTAATTCCAGATAAGTAAATGTCTACTAAAAGTGAAACTACATAAGATGTGCGTCTAATGTCACAAGTCACCGATTATAGATCGATACCGATCACAAATAATATGTACCCAGAAAAATATTTATAGTCTTCGACCGTTTGGAAAATGTGGTCAAAAGAGAAAATGAATACAATTATGGTTGAATTCAGTTATTCGGAATTAAATATAGATGAGGTTGACGGAGTAAAATAGCTGTTTTTCCGCTTTCCTACACGATTAGGGCCAAAACCTATATTTTCAGAATGCAATAAATATCACTCTTTCTGTCTCTTTCCGTCTATTTCTGTCTTTCTCTCTCTCTCTCTCTCTCTCTCTCTCTCTCTCTATATATATATATATATATATATATATATATATATATATAATATGAAAATCAGGCCAACGATCGTGTGTTGCTAGCAGGCTGAGAAATGGTTTTATTCGGCTTTAGGAAATACACTATTTCAACCTTTACCTACTCTCTGAAAAAAAGTTGGATGTGTTCCTAATTGTCAGGAAAATTTAAACGGGTATGCCGTCGGATATTCTGGTGTGTTATTTCAGATCAGACCTTGCTCCTCATTGCGTGAAAGCTTCTTAATGTAACACTTGATCTTGTCTCTACAATCGTACGAAAATAGAATTTAAAAATCAGCATATGAGGAAAAACAGAAATTTCGTTATCCGACAAGGAATTCTAAATTAAAAATAAGGAAATCCTTAATCCGAGGAGTTTCAAAGAATGTCTTCTCATTAGAGGAAAGATAATAGAACAATATAATGATGAAATGCTATTTCAAGAATGAGATCAAACTGCAAAATATGAATACTAACATATTCCGATGAAAGAAAAAGGTTTTGAATAAATAGGAGTTCTATAGCACCAAAAAGTTCTGGAATATCAAATAGGTAGGGAAAGTCTATGGAAGCGTAGGTTAAAATTCATATTTGGTAATATCCATATGCAAATCCAAGACAGGTAAATGCGACGAGGTAAATAGAAATTAAAGGGAGAGAAATTCCAAAGAAAGTTGAAGAACAGTTATAAGACAGAATAGATATATATTCTAATAAAAATACATTTCTCTCAATATAAATGTCATTCTGAAATAAGAAAATCAAAAAGCAGAAGTCTCAGCTCCAATTTAAAACAAAAGTCCTTTTCGTAGTTGGGTTAAAGGCGAAATAAAGAAAGGAATGAATAAGGAATGAATTATTTTAATTTTCCAGCGTTGAATAGGGGATGGGTTGGAGAAAAACGACTGGAAATCGTATAGGTTACGATAACCCAGACAACATCAGTGCAAGTTGTAGATTGAAAGTTTAGGCTAGACGTTAAAATCAAATAAACTGAATTTTAATTTAAATCAGCTAAATACAATTCTACATTTATGAGGCTGTTATGGTAATTACATCTTCTTAGAGTACAAATATTATTAATGCAAGAAATTAGATTATTTTCTACTGCAAACATAGGAAAACATTCAAATACAGAAAGTACGATGTTACATAAATTAAAAAAATAATCCCTTTAATTTAAGTAGCATTTTAACTGTGTATGTATGTACATATTTTGGTATCTGTATTTGCATATTTGTATATATTTATGTATATATATATATATATATATGTGTGTGTGTGTATATGTGTGTGTGTGTGTGTGTGTGTGCTGATGTATATGTATGTCTCTATATATGTATGTTTGGTTTTTCCTGAATCTCTTAATAACTTGAACTTTAAAACTTTATCCTCTGCTTGTAATCTTTTAGTTAATCTTTCTTACAACTAAACTGTGTTCCGGTTTTCCTTCCGTGTCACAACGTTGGGTATACATTAGTGACAATAGACGTACAATGTAGAATGGTTGCTTACACGTAAAAAACGAACAAAAACAGTCAAAATGCGAAACCCAAGTTGAATTTCAACAAAATTAAGCGCATAAAATAATCTTTCTCTCAAAGTTATCGAGGCGAGTTTTTTACTCATAAAAAAGCAAATTTTCGAACAAACAATAAAGAAATCTCAAACATTAAATATTTTTTCCTTCTGTCAGAATGATATTTTTTCTACCCGGCCCACACTTCTAAAGAAAAAACTCTGCTTGTTTGCATGCATCTAGACAAATTAAAAAGGGGCTCTTCTATTAAATCCCACGGCAGAAGAGCAGAAAAATACTTGTTTAATTGCATGCAATTTAGCAAAAATAAAAGTTTAAAAAACTGTTAAGCGCGAACCAAAATATATTTTCTTCTTTATTTTTGCTGAAATGTTTTTGGGCTAACAAAATAAGGTAAATAACAAAATAAGGTAAATAACAAAATAAGGTAAATAACAAAATAACGTACATAAAAAAATAAGGTAAATAACAAAATAAGGTAAATAAATAAAACAATTGTAGAGAAAATGTAAATTACTGCAACAGAATTACGGATTCTCAAAAAAGCTGAACCAGTATGTAGTTCAGAATAACTAATTGTAGATCCAATTTTTTTCGCAAAAAAAAAGAAAAAATGTCCAAATTCTCTTGTTTCCCTTCATTTGTTACATGGGTTTTCAAAGCAACAGAACCCGCTGTCATTTATTTTTTTCATTGTCTGTATCCTGCTCATCCTTTTATTATATATATTATAGGACCACTATAATTTTGTTAATCTTAAGAGATTAAAAAAATAATCGTCTAAATGCTAAAGGTCCACATAGATCAGCAACAAAACTTACAAGAAGGCAACAACTTAACAAAAAGAAAAGTCAGCAGCAGATGTTTATGGAGTTACATAAATATCAAATAGATTTAAAACACCTAATACTTAAGAAAACTTTACTGCAGCAAAAACAACTTGAAGAATTACTTGTTCATTCAATAAACTGTTCTTAAACTCTAAAAATCACACGATATTCCCTCCAGACTAGAAACTACAACTAGGTTGAAACATTCAAATACGTACCAGAGAACGACAAAATATTCGAGACCTTTTACAGAGGCTATAATTATATTTCCAACATAGACTGTGAACAATGGTCCAGTGAAAAAACTGGGAACTACCGAATGTAGAAGGTTTGTTGAATTCATATTACCCCAGAAAAACACTGACTCGGATTTTTCAGAAACTAATAAGCTCCTAATAGAAACTATTAAGCACATTTAGGACAAATGCAACCTTGTTCCAAAAACGTTGGAAATGACTGAACATAGTCAAAGACAATCAACAAGATTTTTTCACATTTACTGGATCGGTAAAAAAAGCTTTGTAATTATTTCAAACTAGTCGAGCGAACTGTAATTGGGTTTAAGTGCTTACTATTTGGACAGGGTCTAGTATCAACAGAAGACGCCACATTCAGGCTACGCGTACTGACCAAACTTTAAAACAAACGAAGATTGGCTCTCCAAAAATGGCAGAGAAATGTCAAAGAGTAATTTCTGTTAAGTTGGATTCCAAAATGATTAAGGATGCTCAGATCAGGAAAATCAGAAGCAATTCAACAGCCTAAAGGGAAGTATCATGTTCTAAATCTCGCAATAAACAAAAAGCAAATATGTTAAAGAAACCACCAGACCATGTTACCATTATAGTTAATGGCATTGAACTAAATTCTCTCCAGTCAAGAAGTAAACATATTGCAAGAATTTCAATAAAAATGATAATAATTTAACCGAGTGCCGGTACGCCAACAAACCGAAGAAACCTAAAAGGATAATTGGGCAAGCTCAATCGGACAACATAGTCTATAGGAATTTAAGAAAATATGTGACCGTTGATATTTTCAATAACTGCATAAAATTTAAGCTTTACTGTTTCGATAATCAACTAGTGTACTTGTAAACAGTTAAACAAGCCAACCTTTTAAATGACAGATAAAAGAGCAAAATTCATAACTAACGAGAATTGTTTTTTACATTTTCACCCCAAACAAAGCACATTGACACATTGATGTAGGGGGCGACTATCAGTGACATAAGCTATAGGGGTACTATGTAGGGAGTTGGGCAGCAAGATGTCGATTCACGTTACACTTGAACTTCTGCATGTTATTACCGTTGGGGAAGCAGGGATCCGGGAGGCAATTTCAAAGTCTAGCAGTTCTAGTGAAGAAACTACTGGAGTAGAAAGCTCTCTTACGTCTATAGATATCTACTGTGTAGGAGTGGGATTTAGCTGTTTGTCGAGTTTGTCGGGGGTATTTACGTCGAGGAGGTTCAAGTGCTTGCAGTTCGTCGGAGCATTCACCATTACAATACTTGTAGAACAGGCAGAGAGATGAAATATTTCGTCGATGGGACAGAGATGACAATTCAGGATGTATTAACATCTTAGGGCATTTAATACAACCTTACAGTAATATTAAATGGAGTTACTAAAAAGCTGAAAAACTACGTACTAAAATTTCCTGATAATCTTTTCGGAACAGATTGGATAGAAAGCTTCTGTTAATAGGATTGCTCAATGAGTATCTTTTGTGGTAACATAGGAAGTACAGTGTCTGATTTAGTAAACCTCAGAAAGGAACTCAAACAACCATTTCCCCAGTTTTTTTTTTTCTGGCGGTCTTGGTAATTAAACGAAATTGCTTTTGGCGGATCAAATTTACATCTGCAGTTTTCTAGCAGATCATTAATACTATGCTTTTCGACCTTGACTTTGTAACAGCATATTTTCATGATATACTGGTGACCAGTAAAATTATGGCAGTACATTGGAGCCATCTAAAAAACGTATTAAAAAAATTACAAGATACGGGTTTAAGGTTTATGAGGCAAAGTGTGACTTGTGCTTACCAATGATTAAATACTTACGTCACATCATAAATAGAGACAGCTGTCGATCGGATGCAGAAAAGGCGAACGTGATCACACAAATGCTGGTCGCAGTAAACGTTCAGGACTTATAAAGCTTCCTCGGCATAGCTAACTTTTGCCAAGGTTTCATTAAGAACATGCAGAAGTAATGAACTTTTAAAAATAAGCAAATGTGTTATGAACCCTTGTATGCCAAGACTCATTCAAAAAGTCAAGTAAAACAACTTACTAAAGATCTCTCCCTCAACCGCTACGACCCTAGTACACACATCTTCGTCGCAAGTGATTCAAGCTTATACGGCATCGATGCTTGCATTATTTATAAACTACCAGATGGCCTGCGAAAAAGCTGTAGCACACACTTCTAGAACCCATGCTACCAACTGTGTAGCAATGTTATCAAACTGAGAAAGAGGCTCTAGGAATAATATTCGCTGTCACAAATTTACACTGATATCTACAAGGAAGACAGTTCATAGTACAAACAGACCATAAACCCCGGATAACAAGTTTTGGGTATAAGAAAGACCTGCCTGTCTATACTGCAAATAGATTTCTTCGATTGGGAACGGTTCTTTAAACTACAACTTCAAAATCAGGTCCCTAACATCTAAAAATATTTGCCATGCGATAAGCTCATCACGACTAGTTTCATAAAATACAGAAGTTTTCGAAGACTCCATTATTGGTACACTAAGGAAAACTTGCGAAATCTAGAACCTGATCGCGAATACAGAACTCCCAGTAACCCACCAAATGAGCATTGCAATAGTTTCTCCAAATTTATCGAACAACACCTAATCCGAAGACGCTAATGGAACGCTCGCACGCAGAAACAATGTTTGCAAAAAAGATTAAGTCCGTCTTCGATAAACTCATTCTATGGCAGGCAAAGTTAGGGAAAACCGTCTCTCCCCAGAAAAAATATTTTTGTTCTGGCAATAAACTGCTTTTCAAGGCCTACAAAACAAAAAAAACACATTAAGTTCTGTGTAGTAAGCACGATCAAACAAGGAATTGGTTAACTGGTCTATATCTGCCGTTTGAATGAATCGAAGACATAAATAAAATACTTGCTGAGAGCCGATCGGCGTAATATTCGATCACTTCGATTTTGACACGCCCTAAGTCTCTCCGGAAGTGCGATGCTAGGGGAAAAATAAGCAAACACTCGATGTAAATTCTAAGAGAAAGAAGTATTAAGTTTTATTTTATTTTCATATTTTCTTTTAAAAATCTCTTAGAAGGGGTGTTGTAAGACCGAAACTTACCTACCTCATGAACTCTTGCAGTACTATATTACGATATAAGATAATATTCTAATGGAGCGGTATTGTAATACCGAAAAGTCATATCATCGTAACCACTTAGTAAATACAGCTTTCTTACACTTCATCCGTGTTCCGTGTTTTCCTTCCGTGGTCCCGACCGCAATCCTAATAAATAATAAATAGTCGAAGTAAAATTAGTTTCTGCATAAATTTTATGTCAGCTTAGCTTAATGTAAGGTTAAGAAAACTATAAGCGTTACTTTAGGCTTTTCTGTGAGTATTCATGTCCTTTATATAGCTGCGTTTCCTTGTAAAACCAGGTTGTAGCTACTACGAATCCATTTTGATCCTCTAGCTACCATCGTTGTTGTCGTCACTGTACAACTGGGGTTGCTTTTAGGCTGTTGGTAAAAACATGTTGATAATAATTTCTTAAACGTGATTTATTAAAAACGGGAAATATATTAACTTCTTATGTGTTATTAGGAAAGAGAATGGGCGATCAATGTGTTGTGTGTCTCACAACATTATACCCGACATCTTCTCGCACTGAAACCCTCGAGGTAAAACCTGGGTTGGACCAGTTTTCCTCAGTTGTCAGTTTACAAAAACTGCTACAATTCAAGTTTTCTCATCAATTGCTGATTTATGATACATTTAATTTTTGGGATGTTACTCTAATCTCTCATTTCAAACTCGACTTTTGCCTTCTATAAAAAAAACATTTTCCATACAAAAATAAAATTAGTTGTTTCATAAATGTTGTATCAACTATACGTAATGTTAGGGGACGGTAAGTATGAGCAATAAGAAACCCCTCATTCGTCCAAATATAAACACTTATTATTAAGGTTGGACGAAATAATTTGAGTAAATATATTAAGTTAAAATCTAATAACGTATACTTTCTATTAAGCAAAATTTAAGAAAACATTTTCAAGTTGTACATGTATTGATGTTTACCCAGGAAGAAATAGTAAAATAATATGTTATATTCTATATGACACACAATTGAAATAGATAAATTTCCAGTTAAAATAATACTTAAAAATATATATTTAAATTAATATAATCATTTATTTCGTAATTAAACTGTGTTTTTTAAAGAAATAAAACTTCGATATTACAAGTGTGTAATGAAAGGATAGATATTCCAACTGAAATGTAACCTAAATAGATTTCTATTATTTTGTTTCTGCACACGTGAACTTCAGTTTCATGGAATTTTTTCAGACATATTTTCTGTGTATCTTTCAATATTTTCTATATTCATGAGAGCAGTAACTTTCTAAAAACTGAAAGTCACATAAAGATTGCGTTTTCCATTAAAGTTAAATGCGTTTCTTTTCATATCACAACAAACCCAATAGAGTTATCTAAATGACGATTAGCGCGTCAGTGTCACAGTTGATACGAAAGCCATCCGTATAATCTACTATGATAGGTTGGATATATTATAGGCTTTTAAGTGGTAATTTTGTGTGCAAATGTATCCACCGCAATCGATCTATGACTGTAGGCGAATATTTGTTCAATTAATCAAACACAACGTACCATCACCAATGTACATTTCAGCATTTTATAAACACAATTTGTTAGGAAATAGATAAACTAAATTAAACATAATCTCATACTAGTACAATCATTAGTATATTAGTAAACCACAGAAACCAACAGCAGTTGTTGAAGATTGAGATAGATTAAGTATTAAAAGATTGATAATCAAAGAATTCATACGTTGTTAGTCAGTGTTTCAAACTAATATAGTTCCTACAGCTGGCGATAATAATGCTGGAAATGAAGTATGGTCTGCGTTGACAGAATATCTGTTAAATTAGTTTGCGGCATATATAAATTATTTTGTGGTTAGTTAATCGGGTTTACAATGCTAGGGGAAACGTGGATATTGTTGAGACAGAGGTCGTAGTTAATGTCAAGGAACCAATACCTGCTTATGGTGGAGCCAAACGTGTAGGCAAACTTGTTGTCTCACTTGCTATGTCCGAAGAAGATGTTTACTAAAATATCATCTACTGGTAATGCGATCTACTACTTAGTCAAAGAAATAGTCCGCTGAAACTCGAATTTCATGAGCAACAAATGTCTTCAGTCTAGAAATCGTAGGATCAAATTCATTGATGGATACATGATTTAACACTATTCCAAAACTCCAAGGTGTTAAATGTGAATAACAATTCGCTTCTAATTTTTTCTTGGACATTAGATTTCTCCTCATTTGTCTGTGGAGTTCATCAAAGGGTTATTTGCATGGCAAAAAAAGAAAGGTTGCTGACTTTCAAGCTGCATTTCACTGAGATTCTCAAAAGTTGCATGCACAAAAGTGTAATAGTTAACTAAAAGAGTGAAAGATAAGCTTCATCGTAATACTTTATAATGAAAGTAATGTAACCACTCAAAGTGTGTTATTTTCTTACCTTCACATGATGTTTAAAATTCAGGAAATGACGCTTGACTATCTGTAAGCATAAGCAGATTGGATGGAATCTACTTTGCAGGTAAGTTTCATAAAAAAATAGTTTCCAAATATCTAAAAAAAATCATTGAACCTAGAAATTTGCCCTGGTGAAACATGTGGGATCTTGATATAGGCTGCCTATATTGTTTAGAATTCTCATACATCGAAGAGATATAAGCATTTGGATTAATCCAACTCAGGTGTCATTTCGCTTATTTTTATTATAGTTCTTGCTTGTTAAAAGATTATTTGGTGTTGTAAGTACAAATTATTATGTCCACAAGAAGTGTAGTGGTCTTACTGGGGACTTTGTAGTTGACTAAAGTCATTTTTCGTGAATGTAAGGCTTTGCCTGCTATATTACCGTTAGACTCATATTGATTTGTAAACCACTTTTTACTATTTGGGCGACATATTATTGTTGTGTGTCATATTACTCAGGTAACATTATAAATGTTAAAATGCCGAACAAATTAAAATCATATATTATTTTAATTGGAATTCATTATTGAGATGAGTATTATTTATATTAATTTATTTTATTGCGGACTATTATTATCATCTTTATTAGTTGTTGTTTCACGACGTTTCGGCCAAAACGTGGTGAGACGACAACAACTATGGATGGCAGTGATTGCTGAGAATGCAGTTAGGAGATTCGAAGTTCCTATCCGTCGTGGTTACCACCTGACGAAGGCCAGAGGAATAGTTGGCCGAAACGTCATAAAACAACAACCAATGTAGATGAGAATAATAGTCCGCAATAAAATAAATTTATATAAATTAAAATCATATGAAAAAATACAAGTTGCATGAAACAATGTAAATAGGTAAATGCGTTATACGTAATTTACAGAAACCTAAGTTATTTACGGTTACCTTCTATTAGAATAACATTTCTGTAAATAAATTTCAATGAAAAATATTAGCATTATAAAAGTCTATATCAGTAGTTGATCATTAAAATGTATTCGGCACTTGTCTTTGTTCTATCTACAGTATGATTCGTTAAGTGTTGCTTTGAACGGAACGAATTTTCGTTGTCTTCAACTTTCATTTGTATAGCTCCCATTGTTATTTCCTTGTGACTCTTTCTCAAACAAAATTAACTTGTACATTACAAACCTGTTAACGTTGTTTACCAACGCTCATCCATATGCCGTATATTCCCTCTTTTTATTGTTCGAGCAGAGATTCTATATTACACAAATGAGAGAGGTCCGAAAAATCTAAATGTTGTAAAAACGTTTCTAAATATTTATTTCCCATTTTATTATATCGATTGAAATCGAAGCGTATACAATTGGACATGGATATTTTATAAAATCTGAAATTACAAGCATGCAAGACGAAGGATTTTTTTTTTTAAGTTAGACACATAATTAAAATTTTCCTAGAACCACAAATATTATCAAGTAATTGAGAAATCTTAAACCGTATACAGGGTTACTATACTAGAAGTATATCAGTTAAAATCGATAGACAAAAATTATTCCCGAAGTGGCCTAACATAAATTGTACAGACTCTCATCCTTAAAAGTACTGATTACAAAGTTGTTATCAAATATATATATATATATATATATATATATATATATATATATATATATTGACTCGGCGCAAGTGGTTATCTTTTCCAGTTTAAAAAGAATATTACTCGGGGTAATCAATGATGTTACCAGCTTTCAGCGGATTATGGATAAACTAATTTGCAATTAAGATTTATAGAGTACATTTACATTCATTGATTAAATAGACAAAAAATGCACATCATAATCGTAATCTAAAATAATTTATGGCGACCATTTTGAAATACGATCCCGCGTATAATAACGATGAAGGTTATTTTGGCATAGACACCAAATGACTAGATGCAGCGGCATAAAAGATCCGATATTACTGTCTATTCTTTATAATTGTTTTGATTTTATACATACGCACTTACAATTACTTCAAAGTTGTAAACTTAATTCAATATTTACTCTAATATTACTGTACTCAGGTTTATTTATGATAGTTAACAATTAATTAAAAAAATTACATAAAGCAACATGAAGTCCATATGTTCCGGTATGATGATATTCGTTTATTAATTGCTTAATTGCATTCGTAGTTAAAATAATGCTATAAAAGAAGTAAAATAACCAAAAAGAAATCATACTACCAGCCACAGTTGTATTCCCTTTACAACGAAAACGACAAAGCTAATAATATAATGTGTTCATTGAGAATTTGTAGATGGTTTAAATGACTTAATTTATAAATACAATACTAAGCATTGATAACAGTTAGCTATTGAAAAATAATATTCCATCATGTATCAGCACATGTTTTTTAAGGTTCTTGTACTCTTAACATTTCAAAATGAAGCTTTCGTTTATTTCAAATTCAATCGGCCTTACTCACAAGATAATTATCTTCTATGACACTACTCAAATATCAAATATTTAGGAATCTTGGATTAAGATTTGACAATATCAGCAAGAGAAATGCTAGAAACAATAAAAATAGTTTTATTCAATTATCAGAGTCAAAAGAAAGAAGAAAATTTGAAGGACGAGATTTCAAAGTCAAACATTGAATAGCACAAATCCTGGCCCAATTATTAACACAACAGTTATTTTGTAGTTTGCTGCATTAAAAATACAGGCATAGAATCGATTAGAATGTCACATCCATAAAAAATGATACAAATAAATTTACTGAAAAAAAATACAATTACATCTTAATCTGGTGTAGAAGAACAGAACAATATTGGAAATTGTCAGAAGGAAACATAAGATGCTAAAATAAAAGAAATTAACAAGATTACCAGCCACAGCTTTAATCCCTAGAACAAAGACTGCACTAGTAGCATTACTACGATTATCACTAATATTAATAATACATAGAAGCAGACGTATGCGGTGAAGTATGATAAAAAGAAGAACAAGATGAATAATAATGTAAAGTATTAGAAAAAACATCAATCAAAAGAACAGATCAATAAATAAAAATAGTTTTATTACCAAATTAAAGCATTTCAGTAAAATATAGTTGCATTGAAGCATTTAATTCAATTGAAATAATTATTCATGGTTGTATTTCTGCTTAGTTTATTGTTTTATTAAATGAAAAATGAACTTGTTTGGGGATAATTTAATTTTAATTCAGACTTTTTACTAGATGTTGATGCTATCTGATACACTGATCTAAAAAAATAGCCATCACAAATATGTTCAAAGCAAATCTGCCATCGGAAGAAACAACTCAAATTCTACTTCACAAAAAAAAGGATTTTGTCTTTTCTCAAGTTTTCGCAATTGTAGAACTGAACAATTCAGAACGCCATTTCCAATAACATCATTATTAGGGCGATAACTGATTCCTAGTGTATATATACAATACTGTGTTTAAGAGTTATGTAATCCATAAAAAAACGAAATAAAAATCAAATCAAATAATTTTGCTTAGTTGTCATACGTTTATACTACGAAATATGTACACTCGTACGTTAGATATGTCTTGTTCTCTCAATTGAAAATAGTGTGTGTCGTCTGTGTTTGTGTGTAATGTAAGTTTGTGTTATAATTGTTAAAAAGACTTAGAGATATGTAAGAAAAAAATGTAAACATTTTGCCACTGTTATTAAACTAATTTAGCTTTCAGTCTCTATAGCCCCCGTATTAGAACAGAGAGAACCGTCGTGTCACACGTCTATTTGCTGTCAAATCTTACTCGAACAGACGCCGTAATTCCCTTTCAGAGTAAATGGCGTAACATTTGACTTCGCAATACTGAAATCGAGGATTTATAAATCATTCAACTAGTTTGGTTGATCGTCGTTGAACCTATTTAATTGAGCGCTCTTATGTTTAGAGGAGAATCAGAGACTTAAATTAACTTTCTGTAACACATACACAAAACAAGACACCTTTTCGCAATAAAAGTAATTAAAAATCCAGATTATAGCACTCTTAGCAGCCATAGTCATGCCGCAGTAGTGCTGTTTATTATGTTTATACATTTGCACATGAATGTGCCTTGTTGGCATATAGTATCTGTAAATAGGAGCATGGCAGTTACTGCCACTCACAGTCTGGGTGAATTTGGGAGTAATAATAGCAAAGTAATACCTTCGTATAACTCTCGAATTGGAACCATCCTTTCTAAAGTAGATATACACAGATAAATACAAATATATAAGGAATGTTACATATTTTGGGATCCTACCCAAGTAAGTAGCGATTATTTTAGTTATTACTGATGAATCTTTTTATCTGTGCCACTCATTTTTTACGAGGTGCTTTCAATAAGTTTCCAAACTTATTCGTATAGGCACTGTTATTGATAATACAAACATGAAACTCTAGTCTCCTTCGAAATAATCTCTTTCGCTTGTAATGCACTTGTTGTACCGTTCAACCCAACAAATTCTGAAAGTCCTCATGGAAGTTCTCTTGACCCTCATCATAGCCTCTTTCATCTCTTCAATTGTCTCATAAGCAAAGTCTCTATACTTTTCATTCAGCATAGGGATTAATCAAAACTCATAGGGAGCAATGTTTGGACTATAGGGTGTGAGGGACTGTTTTGATGCCCATCTTTGTGAAATAGTCTTTGACTAGATGAAGCACCCTTGAGACAAAGTTCGCAAAAATCTTCCGCATCTTCAATTCCTGGTGATAGAACATGTGAATGAGCGCCCGACACAATATCAAGAGCAAATAAAATAAGAAAAGTATGAATAAATGAATACGAAAAAAAATTAGAGTCATCCCCAAGAAATTGAACCATTATTCAAAACTTTAAGCTTCAATCAATAGCTTTTATTCATATACGATATTCGTTCCACAATTAACGCCCTCCTATTGTTATTTTGGTCAGAGAGGATGGCAAATTGCATTTTTATTATTCTGGAACTCATGCACTCATCGCTTTAAAGGTTAAATCTCTGTTGCAGATATTTACGGGGTTAAAAAGAAACCTCTGTAATAGACGAGGGTCAGAAGCAAAGATGCGTTATTAAATTCCTCTGTGCAGAAAAAAATGATGAAAATTTACGAATTGTGAACATGTGTGTGTTTGTATACATGTATATATGCATGAATATCCTACTGGAGATATATGTCTGTGCGTATGTGTATGTAAGTATGTGTATACGTGTGCATATATATATGGGTATGTGTGGGTATGTACGTATATGTATATATGTGTATATATGTATGTATATATATATGTGTATACACGTGCCTCTGTGTATATGTATATATGGGTGTGTACATTTGTGTGCATTTATTGGTATATATGTTTCCGCGTACTTCTGTATATATTTGTATGTGCATACGTGTTCTATGATATGCTTTTATATATACGTGTATATATATATATATATATATACTAGCAGAAGTACCCGTCGTTGACTGGGTTCAAAAACAGCCTATAGAAAATGGGCTGTAATTGATGAAAGTATGATAGGTTATGAAAAGGCGGGGGTTGTAAAGAGATTTTGATACTCAAAAATTTTACTCTAAGCAAAATATGAAAGTAAAGATAATTTTTCGCGAAAATATATTTTTTATATCAACTTTGTTTCCATTCGTAGGCAAGAGTGACCAACAAAATGATGTTTCCTTACAAAGAGAAAACAAAGAGAAAATGTTATATATATAATAATATAAATATACAAGAAATAAATGTTATCATAGTTAATAAAAGTTACTTTTATGGTAGAAAAGTTCATTGAGTTTTATTTTTAAGTAGTTTGTAATTTTTTTTTTTAATTCACGAACCGGTTTAAAAAAATCAAAATGGCAGCGACTTTGAAATGGAGAGCCCCGTTTTCAATTTGAAGGGGGCACCTGAGCATTCCTTGTTAACAATTTAAGAGAGTTCCGTCAACGTAAGGAATATCTATAAACATATTTTAATCTTTCCGTTATTTTGTGTTTGAGGAATATTCGATTATGGCATGTGTAGTTTATATAAAAATTCATTTAAGTAGTTATAGCCTCAAATTTCGTTTAAATTTCGGTTCGCTAAAATTATTTCAAGTAAAGAGCATTAAAAACTATTTAAAAACAAAAAAAAAACATGAACTGAACTTTTATTAACTCTAGTAACATTTATTTCTTGTATATTTTTTTTCGGGTAGTCGTTTGTTGGCTTTTCTGCTAAACACTCTTACTAAATATTATCGATGATATATCGAAAAACAAAGAAACAAAAACAGTTTTGAAAAAAAATGAGGCTTTACTTACTTTAGTAAAATAATCCGAAACAGCAAAATGGGATATTAAAAAAGTAAACACATAATTACTTTAGTTTTTTTTTAAGCAAAGAATCGATATAAATATCTAAATAATATATAAATGAAGAAAATGGTACCCTGTTCAAGCAGAACAGCCTCGTTTCCGTTTTACAGTATTGAACGGTGTAGTATTGCGCCGTCGGATTCAGGGTTGTACTATTGCAGAAAGGGTTGTAATCAACTGAATTCCTTCTAGTACACTGACAAAAAAAGCTTAAACAGATATATAAATAAAATAAAAAGGTTATGTAAATATTTTTAAAAAGACAAGTAATCACGTGAGCAGAATTTTTTCCTTCTTTAGACACGATAACAAGTAACGTTCTTATGTGTTACTATTTATCTATTTATCTATTTTCAAAAGAGTGCCACGTGCAAGTGGAGAAGGAAAAAAACAGAGTTATGCAAAATTTGTGTCGAGAATGGTCTAACGTTTCGATTTGGGGGGGGGGGCTTTCACTTTAATAAGAACGTGAATTTATGAGGTAAATTTATTCCACACACTATGATTCACTTAAAAAAAAAAAAAGCTAAGGTGAATTAAGATTAAAGTTAAGGTGTTATTGTGGACCCTCGCCCCTTTTAAAATACCTTGTATAACTTTGCAACATATTTACATTTTATGGAGGTCAGGCGCAAACGAACACTCAATAATTTTATTATACCATATTCCTTCAAACTGAAACAAAGTATACTTACGCAAAGAGAAATGAAAAGTCTTTGTTAAAGTTTGTGCCATATTTCCATGGAGTAAAGGCGCGAACGCAGACCCCACAATTTTATTATACCATCCCAATTTAAGTTGAAACATATCAAAGTATTCCTGTGCTATACATATATATATATATATATATATATATATATATATATATATTCATTCCGTCAGGTCTGATATTATAGAGGACACATCATTTTTAAACATGAAACGCAGATGTAGATCTGATGTAAATCTACTGCATTTATATTTGCCGTCTATCGCCCCCACAACAAGAGCATATCTGAGAAAATTGACCGCATCCTGTCTGCTTATCCTTCGGCTAACATTCACATTTGCGGTGACTTTAATGTCCACAATGTGGAATGGCTGACCCACTCAAATAAAAGCAATGACGAGGGGAGGTTTTGTCATGATTTTGCCATTGCCTATGACCTCACTCAGATTGTTCACAAACCCACCCGTGTGCCCGATAAACCCGGTCAATATACAAGCTTTCTAGACCTTTTCTGGGATCCTCTGACCACTCCATTATCTCAGTTAAGAAAAAATGAAATGAATAAGTCTTCAGACTTACCTCTCCACCGTACTGTATATCGATACTCTATGGCTGACTGGGATAGCTTCCGTACATTCATATCTGACCTATCTCTGCATTCCATGTTTAAAAAAGATGTGTCCTCTATAGTATCAGACCTGACCGAATGGTTAATTGTAGGCATAGGCCGATTCATACCATCCCAAAAATTCCAACAAAAACCTAACAGGCAGCCATGGTTCTTCCTGAATGTACTGCTGCCATCGCGCACAGAAATCACTTTTTCCATAGCTACCAACGTAATAGATGTACGGAGACTAAAGCTACTTTCAGGACTGCCAACAGCCACTGTAAAAGAGTAATAAAACATGCAAGAGAGCTATATGCTCATTCTGTTAAATCCAAAGCTGATGAGCAACGGTTTGGTTCCCACCAGTTCTGGCAAATAGCAAACAGGATCTTGAACAGAAGCGTGCATTCTATCCCAACTATCATCAATGGACCTGAAGTCATCTCGTCAGCATCAGACAAGGCGAGACTATTTGCCAAGAACTTTGCAGCTAATTCTACCCTATGCGACAATGACCATCAACCCCCTGTATGTCCTCCTATAACAGACAACACGCTATCCAACATACACATATATGTGCGTGGGGTCGCCAAGCTAATCAAGAACCTTGATTCCAGTAAAGTAACTGGCCTTGACGGCATTCCAGGTATAGTGCTGAAAAAGCTCCAACAAGAACTTGCCCCCATACTTACAAAACTGTTTAAACGTTGCCTTAAGGAGAAGTGCTTTCCAACACCCTGGAAAACCTCATCAGTATGCTCTGTATTTAAGAATTCAGGTGAAAAGTCATCTCCCTCTCAGTACAGAACAATGAGTCTCCTGTGTGTCATCAGTAAGTTGTTGGAATCCATATTAAATAAAGAAGTAGTCAACCACCTCAACAGAAACAACCTTCTTAGTGACATGCAATATGGTTTCCGCTCTGCAAGATCTACTATCACATGGGATTAGTGAATCTCTTGACAAAGGCCTCTTTTCCAGGGCAATTGCTCTATCGACGACCTTCGATAAGGTATGGCATAAGGGCCTACTTCACAAGATTTCCAGCTACGATATTACTGGAAATGTTTTCTCAATCATTAAATCATTTCTCTCTGATAGGTTTATAAGAGTAGTGGTTGATGGGCAGAAATCAGAGGCCCACAGTATTAATGCTGGAGTCCCCCAGGGTGCCATCTTGGGCCCAACTTTCTTCCTGATCTACATCAATGATCTCCCAAAACACATACTTAAATCATTCGTTGACATCTATGTTCATGATACGACCATCTATGGCAACATCAAAGGCCTTAATTCTCTCTCGTCTTATCTTGAGCGCGTGGTACAATGGGGGAAGAGGTGGCTGGTCACTTTTAATGCATCCAAAACCAAGAGTCTATCTTTACATCATAAACGCTCTGATCCCCATCTGACATCAATTGAAATGGATGGCTCTCGTCTTGGGGAGGCCCCATGTTTTGACAAGCTTCTGGGCTTGACCTTTATTTCTGATCTGAAATGGAACACGTACATCAAATCTGTTGCCAGGGACGCTGGAAAAATGGTGGGATCCTTCTACCGCTCCAGAAGATATCTCACTACTGATGCAATTCTCTATCTGTATAAAAGCAAAGTACGTCCAAGGATGGAGTACTACTGCCACATTCGGGCAGGAACTGCTAAAAACAGCCTATCCTGCCTTGACAGAGTACAAAATAGACTTCGTGGTTTAGTGGGGGATGCCCTTTTCTCTTACCTGCAACCTCTCTCCCACAGAAGAGACGTTGCGAGCTTGTCTTTGTTTTGTCGTTATTTCCATGGCAAGTGCACGTCTGAACTCCAATCCCTCGTTCCCCCTCGTAATCTTTCACGAGAAACACCCGTCTGGCTGAAACTACTGTCAATAATTTTCCCCACTCTTTATCTGTGCATAAATCCAAACGTAGATTCCATGAGCAAAGCTTCTTTCTTTGAAGGTTACGAATAAATAATCAATCTATAACAAATAAATAAATAACGTATTGTTTTACTGTGTACGTTTTCAGCGTCCCAACCGTTTACTTTTTTCGCGTTTAAATTATCCACACGAACAATTGTTAATACTTTCTGCATATTTCTTACATCGTTCATTTCCGTATTACGTTTAAGTTATTTTAATTTTCTTTTAAATAAATCTACGTTAACCCAGTGACAACCATAAGATCATTTTTACAACGGCGAGTTACCCACCGCTTTCCTATTTTTTAATGTTATTCTCCATTTTTAATAAACATTCCTACATTTTCTTCTACACTATCAACATAAATAAATAACCTCAGAAATATGTTTTTTTCAATTTGCGTTACAAATAAATAATCAACGCGACAATAAAACATATTGTTTTACTGTGTACGTTTTCAGCGTCTCAATTGGTTTTTTTTTCGCGTTTAAATTATTTAAATAAACAATTATTAATACTTTCTGTTTTTTTTTTACATTGTTCATTTCCGAATTGGATCAATCAGTTTTATTGACCTTATTATTAACTTATAAATTAAATATTTGGCCCCATGTATCATGAATGTTTGTTTAACATAAATGAAAAAAGTTACATTTTATTTTCATGTTCTATTTAAAAAGCCATTCTTTACATGGGGAGAGTGTTTTTAACTATTCTGTACTCTCAACTAACAATTTCATTTAAAAGATATATCAAAATTTGAATGTAACTTTAAGTTATATGCAATCTGTTCAGTGCACATTTACCTATAATATGGCAAACTACTAATAATTTAATGACTGTAAGTTTTTTTCTTCAAAAATAAACAATTATAAACAGAACGACTCATAGAAATCTATCTATATTCTTTTTTTCATTTTAATATACTTTCATAGAAATGTTTCTGTTATGTCACAAAAAACTATTTTCTTTACGCTGCAAGTGTCACGCTCATACATTAATTCCATAGCTAATATAACATTCTGGTCCAACTAGTCACGATTAGTCTATTATATATATATATATATATATATATATATATATATATATATATATATATATATAATTTGTCTGTTGGGAGATATCAAAAACTTGAAAATAACTGAATTTAAACGAGGGTCGTTGATAGTGCTCAATCATAAGAGAGCAAGTTATATAAAAAAAATCAATTTAATGTAAATACAGTAATATGCTGCTATGATGTGCAGGCTGTTTCAATCATATTAGATATCATTAGGCAAGAAACATTAAGGTACAAAGACTGAAAAGGTTCAACACCTTTTCAAATTTTGAGGAGAGAAAAATCGCCATGAGTGGCGATGGGCGAAATTAAAGTTCTCATGAGTTTATATTAATTCTGAGGATTCGGTTTCTGTTAAGAGAATGGGGATTAAGAATGGGGTTGAAAAGGGTAGTTTAAGGTTAAGGAATTAGTAAGGAGGAGGTAATAGAATAATACAGAGTGGGCGTGGACAGTGGGGGAGAGAGGGCCTGAAAATTGAAGTAGCACAGTTGTCATGGCGTCACGATAGAGAGGATCCAATTTCAGGTCATTTAGGGGTGTTTCAGCTATTGGCAAATGTAACTAAATTGGGTCAACGGGTCAGTTGATGAAAATTTGTTGTTTTTTATTTCAGTTTTTTTATCTTTTATTTATTCATTTATTTTTATTTAATTATTTATTTATTTTCTTCTTGTTCATGTGTATTGTTTTGAAATTAACTTTGAACTTTTTTCTACTTTTAACAAGTTGGATATTTAATCTATATATTTATACTTTGATGTTAAAGCTTATTGAATAGTGGTAATATTGTCTTTTTTTATTTTGTTTTCTTATGCCCGTATACATACATGAACAAATACACAAAAGCGAGTAATAACTACTATAAGCCCATATATTCGAAGATAGACATATACACGTACGTAAATGCATATGGAAGAAACCCAAATATTGTCTTACGGACATTTTTTCGTCTTAGTAGGGTTATGGATCTACCATATATATTTTATGGTTTAATTAAATCAATTATTAATTTGTGTTTTGATTTTATTCTGGTTGGTATTTTAATAAGTTTATTTAAAGTTTGTTAAAGCTTATTAAATGATGGTAGTTTTAGCTTTCGGCACGCTTAGATGTCTATAGTAATATATATCTATATATAAATATACATACATACACATATATGCACATAATAATTTACATATACCATCTGTTATTAAGACCATTAATCTACCTTTACATTTGTGTATACGTTATTATTTTATAATTTTTTTATTTCTTTTAATTTTTACCTATGTGTATTATTGTATATTGATATGTTTATCATAGTCTCGTATGTAAATCAGTTTTAAAGGTTTTATCGAGGAGCTTAATACACGGTTGAGAACTTTTTGTAATTTCTACAATTTGAAAGTCGTTTCTGGAAGTGATATAGTGTTTTATTTTAAGAACTTAAATTATGTTATTTTTAAAACATTTTTGTAATATGTTGGAGGGTAGGGGTAGATAAACCTGTAAGGGAAAATTCTAGATTCGTATATTTAGTGTTAAATAAGGTAAATTAAGCAGTGTTGGGAGAAAATCCTCGAGTTTGGGTAGTTAGTTTATAGAGGGTGTAATGTGATTGGTATTGTTTAGTTGTTGGTTGTAAGTTTAGTTAGTTAAGATGTTAGGCTTGATGAGTTCACTGGGTATGTGTCCGAACCAACACCAGGGGGGGATGAGTATACATATATTAAAACCAACAAATTTCCCACAAAACAGTCAGACGTTAGTAAGTAGATATACATACAAATGGATATATAAATATTTGAATTAAGTGTACGAACATCTGTACGACGCGCATACAGGTATAAAGACCGGTTCAGATATACAGATACATAAATGCATACATATACAAAAATCAACATAACCCACAAAGCTCATCAGAGATGCCCCATGGCAAAATATCTTTACTCTTCCAGCGGAACAGTGTGCAAATGAGACAACTGAATGGTTTAAAACTGCTATTGAAGCACATGTTCCCGCACGGAAATACTATAGCAAGCCCCACTCCCCCCAATGGTTTACTTCTGCTTGTGCAGCTGCCATTTGTCAAAGGCAGCATGCGTTCCGCAGATTCAACCGACATAAGTCCAGCTCAAATAAACAGAAGTTTATAGAAGCTAGAAATAATTGTAAGAGAGTGATAGACACAGCTAAGACAGATTACTCTGAAACCACCAGAAAGCGCATCGAAGCACAGGAATTAGGAACCCGGGATTTTTGGAAAATCTACAACAGCGTAGTTAATAATGGACAGTCAATTATTCCCCCACTAACAAACAATCATGAGGTTGCTTGCACGTCAACTGACAAGGCTAATCTGCTTGCCAGTCGGTTTGCCTCAAACTCCACACAGAACTCGGTACACCACTCACTCCCTGATTTTCCTCTGCGAACAGACGCCACACTTGACGATTTGAAAATCACCCCTTCTCAGGTACATGCTATTATAAAAAACCTAGACACCTCAAAAGCATGTGGACCAGATCTCATCCCGGCTGTGCTATTAAAAAAATGCTCTGCCGAGGTTGCTCCAGTTCTGTCCAAACTTTACAATAAATGCCTTAACGAATCTTGTTTTCCCGACTGCTGGAAAACCGCCTCTGTGGTACCAGTCTTCAAGAATTCTGGTGAAAGAACTGACCCACTAAATTATCGCCCCATTAGCCTCCTCCCGCTTTTCGCCAAAATATTTGAGTCCTTAGTTAACCAAGCCCTAGTCCAGCACCTAACAGCTGCTAAACTCCTGACTGACAAACAATATGGATTCAGGCAAGCCCGTTCAACAGCAGATATCTTAACTGTAGTTTCTGAACGTATATACCGTTCATTGGATAAAACAGGGGAGGGTAGAGCGGTGGCCCTTGATATATCTAAGGCTTTTGACAAGGTATGGCACGATGGTCTTCTAAGGAAAATGAGATCATGTGGAATCACTGGAAGAATTCATAGCGTAATTAAATCCTTCTTAAGTAATAGAAAAATCAAAGTTGTCCTCGACGGACATACATCCAAACAATATGACATAAATGCGGGAGTACCTCAGGGGTCTATCCTTGGACCTCTATTATTCCTGATATTCATAAACGACCTCCCTGATAATATTGTTTCGGAGATGGGTATATTTGCCGATGACACCACTCTCTATAACAGATATGAGGGGAAAACAAATGAACACATATCCAAGAAAATGGCAGAAACACTAGAGGATGACCTCCAATCCGTAGTGGAATGGGGACAAAAATGGTTGATCACATTCAATGCTGCTAAGACTAAGCTTGTTTCCTTCAATAACTACAAGAAACCTTCTCTACCACCAATAGCAATGGCCAAGAACACATTGCCTGAAAGTACTTCTTTTAAACTCCTCGGCCTAACGTTTACAGGGAATATGAACTGGAATAGATACATTGAGAGCATTGCCAAGGCTGCTGCAAGGAAGGTTGGCTCCCTCTACCGTGCTAGAAAACTACTTACGCCTGCCAGTATCCTATACCTCTATAAGGCAACCATTCGCCCATGTATGGAGTGCTGTTGTCACATCTGGGCTGGTGCATCTGCTGCTTGTCTCTCGTTCCTGGACAGGGTTCAAAAAAGAGTCGCCAACCTGATAGGTCCTGAACTGTCATCTAGGCTTCAACCTCTGTCCCATCGACGAGACGTTGCATCCCTCTGCCTGTTCTACAAATACTTTTATGGTGAATGCTCTGACGAACTGCAAACACATGTACCTCCCCGACGTAACTACCCCCGACAAACCCGACAAGCTACTAAGTCTTATCCCTTTACAGTGGAGATCCCTAGGTGCAAGAAAGCCTTTTACTCCAATAGTTTCTTCCCCAGAACTGCGGGTCTTTTGAACTCCCTTCCGGGATTCTGCTTTCCCAACTGCAATGATATGCAGAAGTTCAAGTGTAATGTTAACAAACATCTTTCTACTCTTCTCCCTTCATAATGACCCCGCTAATTAATTCCCTAATAGTAGCCCCCTGCTTCAAAGTGGCACTGTGCCTTGTTTGGGGTGAAAATTGAAAAAAAAATATGATTACACATGAATACTTTAGGAAAACAAATAGTAGTCGTATATATTACAATTATACAGATTATTTTTTTTTAAGGTGGATGGGGTAAATTACTCCTTAAGTTTACCCCTTTAGCTTACCATTTTTGTTTTAATATAAACACACTTTATAAAGGAGGAGGTAATTCCTGGAGAAACAGCGAAATATCGAAATTCGACACCAACAAAGTAAATTAAAAATGGTTTTATCATTTCATGACATTTAAAGTTTTCTAATATATCTTTAAAAAAGTCTTTTCAAAATAAATGTCTTCTAAAAGTGTGTAACTATTTTCACACACACACATACATACACACACACATATATATATATATATATATATATATATATATATATATATACCCAAAATCATCTGTTTTGTTGTATCAGGACTCTTCAGTGTGACTAAATGCAGCATGCGTATTCACACAGAGATCCGAAACCCTAACGCAAAAACATTGCACCTGTGATCAGTTGTATGTTGTTTCGATTGCAAACTGACTAACTACAAACATTAGATATGCATTTATCTCCCTACTATTAATTCAGTAGAGTTTGATTATATACAGAGAATTTTTTTTTTGCGATAACTGGAGCCGTTTTTTTCATTAACCATGTCTCTCAATGCTTATGTAGGTAGAATGTACGCACATACGCAAACACATATATATATATGTGTGTTTGCGTATATATATACGCATTTGTGTTTGAAGTAGGGTTGCCTTAGGTAGCGCTGGCTTATACAATTTCAATTTCGTCTGACTAACAAGCCATACTTCCAGAGAATAGTTAAAACCTACAAACATCTCATATTTCCAGCAAAACTTTTTATTCGATTTAACTAACAATGTTACTATGTCAGCTTAATGCATCCGAAACAACTTGAGAAATATTTTTAGAATAACAAGTTAGAGAGTAACTATTTTCTTAGTTGATCAGGAAGATAAATGTGAGTTCGATTTTGAATTCCGTACATGTTTGTTTCGGTATAAAATGGTTCTAAACAAAAATCAGTTCGGGTTATTTTCATAACTAATTTGCTGTTAAAGTATTATTATTATTATGCAGTAGCAGGTTTTCTCATCCATGACGTGTGGCAAACAGAAAGCTTTTATTCCGACATTTCTCAATAAAGCTAATTGTCGTAAATTGTACATTCTTTATAGTATCAATAGTAATATTATTGTGAATATTAACTTTCTTATCGTAATGTAACACATAAAGTATGTAAATGTCAATTTGGTCCAACGCTAGCGTGTAGATTTGAACCTATATGTAATTAAAAGCTATGCAAATGTAATTGCAATTTAAATATAAGTCAATAGGACACGCGTGTTTGAATACATAACAAACCAATGCATTTGCTCTCCTCGGAATATCCCGATATGTTTATAGTTGTTATTTAATTGGGTACATTTATTTCTGCGAACAATCGAATTCAATATTGGTATTTGTGGATTTCTATCTATAGAATTTGCACTACCAAATGAGCATACTAATCAACATGGAATTGTGCCAATCAGAATGCAGAATAGACCGGTCTAAATAGAATAATATCAATCACTCTTACAATACACGGAATTGAGCTGAAGATTGTCATAAGTGATATTAATATGGAATAAAAATATTATTTTATAAATGACAAATATGTTACTGCATGCAATCTTGCAGAATGAGACGAGTTTGGTTAGCGTAAAATAGGGTAAATCTGAGATTATTCTGTGTCTTGAAGTGGCATCGAATGTGAAAAAGCATTTTGGCGCCAAATATTTATCTTATTACACTTTGCTCGGTTTTTAATTATATCACACAAAACAAAACTCTACTGTTTCTATCTTGTGAGATCCCTATTCTAATTTTCGTTTTGAGCTAAGATTTGCATTTGTATTATATAAAATTGTTTTTAAGTCTCTCTTAACTTTTTCTCTGCTAATCTCCTGGTCATGCCTAATGAATCTTTATTTAAATGCGTTTAAATTTCCCTGTTATGACACTCATGAAAATGATTACGCTAGGATTTGTAACCATAATTTATCAATATATATTGCGAAAATAGTCATATAAAATTTATGAACAAGGTCAATAATGTTAAATATAAAATAAAATTTTTGATAGCATAATGAAAAATTAATAAAGTTAAGTTTTTATTACGGATAAGTGGATTCCTTCCAATTTCATTTCAGGCGGCAAGGTTAATCTGAGATGGTTGTCTCAAATCTATTTGCTTCCTTTCCTTCCCTTATCACTATAAATTATTTCGTCAAAGGCCTAGAAAATTGAACATGATTATACACTAACTTTTTCATCATAGGATAAATAAATTTTATATGTGTGTGTGTGTGTCTCTCTCTCTCTCTCTCTCTATCTCTCTCTCTATCTCTCTCTCTCTGTATATATATATAATGAAATTATATTAATAATTTATTTTGAATTCACTTAGCAGTTTCTCGCGCTAATTAAAAAGCAATTTATAGCAACCCCATTTTAAAATTGTTCTAATATAAATTTGATCAGTATAGATAAACCACCGACCACTATATAGCTAAACAGTTCCGATAAAAAAAATAGATCTGGTGTCTATAGATATTTCAAGGAATTATGCATTTAAGTTACATTTTTTCATTTAATTCTGGCAAAGGAACCTTCCAAAGAGAATATATCTACATGTTTACACACTTGAAATTATTGATTCTAACCGGATTGTTTGTTTATAGAAAGCAAATTCAGTGTATGTACTGCTACATCCGGATTCAGGGAATTTTCTTATTCCAGTCATATTCAACTCACTCGTTTCGGATAACCGGATTACGTTTTAACGAACACACATTTTTTCAGACTATTATTCCGATTATGAATACAAATATATTTCATTTTTGTTGTCATTCCTAGTTATAACTTCCACGTCGACAACCCAAAATGCAATTATAGATTCTTTTAAACATATTTCTATTTATTATTTCCTACAATATATTTTTACATTCTTATTTCAATAACAGAAACATATCACAATTACGTAACCGGGAAGTAAGAAAAGCTGATATTTCATGCTCTGTAGTAAAAATAGACCCAATACAATTACTTTCTCTGGGGATATTGCTTCGGACGAAAGTTATTAAAAGCAATGAAGACTTATAATAATTAAAAGCAATCAAAACTTATGATAATTAAAAGCAATCAAAACTTATAATAATTAAAACAATCAAAACTTATAATAATTAAAACAATCAAAACTTATAATAATTAAATGCAATCAAAACTTATAATAATTAAATGCAATCAAAACTTATAATAACTCAAAGCAATCAAAACTTATAATAATTAAAATCAATCAAAACCTATAATAATAAAAAAAATCAAAATTTATAATAACTCAAAGCAAGCAACACTTGTAATAATTAAAAGCAGTCAAAACTTACAATAATCTAAAGCAATCAAAACTTAAAATAATTAAAACCAATCAAAACTTATAATAATGTAAAAAAAAAATGCTTCTAACTAAATTTTCGTAAACTAATTTAATTATTAGTACACTCAAAGAAAAAAATCCGTTCCCTTACTTTTTTACTCATATCATGTTTAATGTTTGTTCAAAATTTCAAAATATTCTAAGGCGTAGTTTTGCGAAAAGTGCAGACAGATGAATGGGCGAATGGACGAATGGACGAACTGGCGAGCAGACGAACGGACAAACGAACCAATCTATAGAAACAATTGTTTTTAATATGGATATCATTACACAAAAAATCAAATTTATAGGAGTGTATATATATGTATATGCTGTTCATCCATTGCTTGCGAAGATGATCGTGATCATGCAATTATTTTCTGGGTACGTAGGTGGCTTGTGAGATCGATTCGAGCTCTAAGTCTGCAGTCGAATTTCTCTATGCTTTCACACAGTGGTTTTGAGACATCCAAAAGTAGCACTAGCCTTGGCACTTGCAATCGACTTCATCGTTATTGTGTACTGCCCCTGGAAAATACTACCCAAGTAAATGTCCACAGCATTTAAGTTGGTTCTGCGAATTTAGATCAGAGCCTCAACCTACTTTTTCCCTCGCAGCAAACTGGTACATTAGTTCTATCTTTTTTAGATTACTAGTAAGGCCGAAATTTTCGCGTACCTTAAAAAAACAATTAACAATATATTGCATGTTTGGCTCAGTGTTGGCATCGGGTGTCCAATTATCAGCAAATAAAAGGTCTCGTATTGTGGTTGTCTTAATCCTGGTTACAACACTAAGTCGTTTTAAGTTAACAATTTTCTATCTGTCTGGTAGTTTATGCTTACTACGGGGTATTTTGTGTTGGATGATTCAATTAACACTGCGGAGACATCAGGACGAAGAACGTTGAGGACAGTACGAAACGTTGTTTGACACCGCCGTTGATTGGAAAGTCACCGGAAGCCTCTCAGTCATTTATGACACTAACACTAGCAGTCATACCATCATGAACATTTTGATCATTGAAATAGATTTTTTATGGCATCAAAATTTGGTCACTATCTTCAAAATATCTGCTCGGTTAACAGTGTCAAAGCCTTAATAAGATCGACCAATGCTGTGTAGATCCTGACATTTTTTCTGTAGTTGATAGGCAGCAAATACGATAACTGTCCAATGGCTCATACAACAATCACATTAACTTTCGGAAGGAAGCCATCTTCTGAATGTTTATATAAACGATTGAGCAGCAGTCTTGCAAGAATTTTACCAATTATAATATATATATATATAATATATATAATATATATAATATATACATATTTATACATATATATATAAAATATATATAAAATATGTATATATTTATACATATATAATACACACATATATATAAAATATTTATATATACATATACATACATAATAATATATATAAATAATATATATATATATATATTTATGCATATATAATATATATATGTATAAATATATATATTATTATATATATATACATGTATACATATGAAGTGAAATGATCGATAATACAAAACTCTATACTCGTGAATAGAAATGTATTTATCAGATTAATAATAAGGATACATGGTTGAGACATTAAGTTACGCATGCTCTTTAACCTAGATATAAAAATCATTCATAAATCGTCCTTTTCATCTGTGTATTTTATCATTTATTGAATTGATAAATAACTTTATAAGAACCAGCATATATATATATATATATATATATATATATATATATATATATATATTTGTATTATCGATTATTTCCATTCATATGGTTAAACTTACCTTACACGTGGAGCTTTTTTATTATCGTTATATGCATATTTGTAAAACAATATTTCAAAATGTTTTGTATCCCGTCATATATATATATATATATATATATATATATATATATATATATATATATATATATATATATATATATATATATTCTATGAGATAAAACAAACATTGTATATGTTTGTGCATGAGGTCCTTCCCTGTGGACTCCTAAACGAATGGGTCGATTTTTTTAAATTTCACACAATATACCTTACGTACCTGGCAGTGTTCTTAGGTCGGTTTAGTATTGGAATGTCTTCGATAAGTATCGATAACCGATAATCGAAAAAATCTGATGAATGAAACAGGCGATTTTGACTAAAGTTAGCGTCTTATTCAACCTAACATCAAACGTTCACTTGAGAAGTTTTATTACCACACTAAAAGAACGGTCTGAAATATAAAACCAACAATAGGTTCTTTAATATGCCAGGGGCGCGTTCGAAATGCATGTTTCTGCTTAGAGCACAATTGAAGCATGATGCTTAACTTTTGCATTTTAAACTTTAATACAAGCCATTATCACAGCACAAGTAGAAAGGCTTGGCATACTAAACATACAGTAGGTTTGTTTTATATGACAGGAGTGCGCGTGAAAAGAATCTTTCGATTTAGAACAATACAGAACCATGATATTCACTTTTGCATTTTAAATTTTGAAATAAGCCGTTATATGAAAGTAATTTTCTAAAAGCAATCGTTGATCCATTACAATACAATGTAAACTACAATGTGTTGTGGAGTAAGTAATTTCGGGAGATATGTGAAGTTTCATCCCGGTGCACTATGGTGAGTGCCCAATTAAAACAAGCAATACATCGATGTGATTGAAACATTTGCGATTTATCCGATTTCGATGACAATACAAAATGGGAAGGGTAAATATGTCGGGGTTTCCTGCTAGTATATGCAAAAGCACCCCCATAGATTCTCTGTGTATATAATGGAAACACGTTCTGGTTTCCAAAAGAATCAATTTACGAACAAAGCAGTTTGGTCTTATCCAGGATAGAATCTCTTGATTTTATGATATAAGAGTCAGTATAGGGATGACCATACACACATACACACACACACACACACACACACACACACATACTCACACACTTACACGATATATTCACACACATTATATATATATTGTTGTATCTGCACAAATAATTAACAAGAACACGGAAAGTAAAGGTATAACAATTATATATTAGGCAGAAAAGTTATATACATATTTACATCCCTTCAGTTGGAGATATTCCGGCAGGAAACCTGTTGCATTTCTTACTGGAGGCAACATAGGCGTCTTGCCTATTTGGAGTCGTTGCAGAACTCCCCCGGTATTGGTGATTGGTACCTATATATATATCTCACTCACCCACCTATGTTAATTAGTGCCCGTCTCCACAATACCCCCCCAAGATCTTAAGTCGTGTAGATTTCAATATCTTTTTCTCTTGGGGTTCATTATAATTGGTTCTGTAAACTTTCTTTTCCTTCCGGATCTTCTCGGTTCGGGCATGGTTTGTGGTGGTTTGATATCAAACGCTTCGTATAGTATTTCAATTGGATTTTCCTTTTCATCAGGTTTGTCATGTTCGTTGTCTTTTATCTGACGTTTTCTCAATTGATTTTTGATGTCATTTGTATATTCCTTTTTGGACCTTTTATCATGTAGACCAAGTCGCCGATTCGTTTATCTACCGTACCAAACTCCCAATATGAAATATTATTTTTCATACATTTAAAATAGACACGACCATCAGGTTTACACCTTTTACCTGATGTGTGCGTAGTTTGATGGACGATTGCTTGCTTTGGTATTAATTTATCAAATGGTGTGTTTATTTTTCTAGCAAACATTAATTCTGCTGGCAATAATTTCGATGGTGTATTTAGGTTCTTAGTTATACTGTATATTTGCACGAATTGTTGTAATGCTTTATCCGTCGGCGTCCCTATTGATTTTCTAAGTGCACGCTTTATCGTGTCTCCGAACCTCTCCGCTAACCTATTTGAGCCAGAGTGGAACGGTGGGGTAGTTATATGTTTTACATGAAAAGTGTCAGAAAAGTCCTTGAAATCACTTGATGTAAAGTGTATTCCGTTCCCTGTGGCTATAATGTCTGGCACACTAAAACGTGCAAATATTTCATGCAGAAATCTTATTACGTTTTTTGTCGTCGAGTCCTTGAAACGCTTTACTTCAGGCCATCTGGAAAAACTATCTACTAGGATTAGGTAGTATTGTCGTTCGGTCGGTCCAGCAACGTCTATATGAATGCGTGACCATGGATAGTCAGTTTTTTCCAAGATTTATGGACTATCGGTGGTGCCTTTGCGGCTAACGCACAATCTTTATACTTGTTTACTGTTAGCACAATATCTACATCCATGTTACGCCAGTAAACGTAACTCCGCATAAGTGCCTTCATCCTATTTATACCCGGATGTCGTGTATGAAAATCACGTAAGATCTTTTTCTGCAAGGTTTTCGGGATAAGAATTCTTTCACTATATAATAAAACATCATTACATACGGAAGATATGTTTTGCGTTTTTTCATCATTTTCCCTTATTCTTTTTCTTCATGTCTGTGATGACGTCGTCATTTTCAGCCTCCTTTTTATATCGGTTAACATGACTGATAATTCATTTTTATATTCGCCACCATGTTTGTTTCCTCATAATTGGAACGTATAGCTGCAATTACTGACTCTTCAAGGGTTTCCTCCATTTTCGGTATAAGCCTTGACAGGCCATCCACATGACCTATTTTTTCGAACCTAGATGTTTTATTTGAAAGTCATAATTTAGCTAGATCGTACCCCAACGGAGTAAGCGATTTGCGGTATATACTTGCAAGCCCTTCTTGGAGCCGAAGATTGACACTAGGGGCTTGTGATCTGTTTCCAGTATAAAGTGTCTCCCGTACAGGTAACGGTGGAATTTCGTCACCGCGAAAATAATGCTTAAGCCCTCTTTTTCTATTGTAGAGTAAGCCTTTTCTGCCTGAAGTAGTGTCCTTGAGGCGTGAGCTGTAGTTTTCTTCGATCCATTTGGCAGGATATGCTGTATACATACTCCTATACCATACGAGCTCGCGTCGCTCGCAACATTTATTTCTAATTTTGGGTCGTAATAGGTTAAAAATAGATCGGCCGTCAGCGTCTTTTTAATTTTCTCAAATGCGTCTTGACATTTTGTCCATGTCCATGGTGTTTCTTTCTTAAATAACTCGTTGAGCAGAGCTCTTAGGTCGTGCATTCTTTTGATAAATACTTGGTAGTAGTTTGCGAGACCTAAGAAACTCTGTAGAGTCGTCACGTTATCTGGTGTCGGCATGTTTTTAATTGATGTCGATCTTTCCGGGTCTGGGCGTCGACCGTCTTTATTTATTATTTGTCCTAAATATTTGATTTCGTCTAAACAAAATTCGCATTTGTTTTCTTTCACCTTGAATCCATATTCATTTATTCTTGTGAATACTTCTTTTAGATGCTCTTGGTGTCCACTTATGGACGCGTTCCTGATGATTATGTCATCCAGGTATGCACAAGCACAATCTATTCCGTTCAGCATTGTATCCATTGCTTGTTGAAAATCGCCGGCGCGACTTTGATCCCGAAGGGTAGACGTTTGTATTTGAACAACCCTCTGTGCGTGTTAATGCACAATATCTTTGAGCCTTCTTCTTCCATCGATATTTGTAAATAGGCGTCGGACAAATCTATTTTTGAAAAAATTTTGCCACCATTTAGTCTAGCAAATATCTCCTCAGAGCTTGGTAAAGGGTAGTAGTGGTCTTTTAATTCAGCGTTTAGGCCCGTATAAAAGTCTGCACAGACTCGAATTTGTTCCGACTCTTTTTTTTTACGTACACCGAAGGGGCTGCCCATACACTAGTTTCGATTTTCAATAAGATGACTGTTTTTTTTAGTCTGTCTAGCTCGCTATTTATTTTGTCTAAACCGGCGAACGTTACGTTCCGTTTTTTCTTAAACACCGGTGTAGCATCCTTTTTTTTTAGCTCGAACGAAGCCTTAAATTTATTGCATCTTCCCAGTCCAGTAGTAAATATTTCTGGGAATTTCTTTTTTGGATCGTTTTTAATATTTTCTTATGTTGGGGTGCAATCCAGCTTTTTCCAAGTGTTGACGTTTATTAAGGACAAATCCGATCCAGAGTCAAGCTGGAATTTAACTTCTTTGTCGAAACTATTTACTGATACATATTTTCGTAAATTATTTTTCCCGTTGTCGTTTAGTCTCATTTGGTGTACTCTATTTTTGTTGCATGTCGTACTGGAGGCAACATAGGCGTCTTGCCTAATTGGTGGTCGTTGCAAAACTCTCCCGGTGTTGGTGATTGATACCTTTATATATCTCAGTCACCCACCTATGTTAATTAGTGAGCGTCTCCACAACATATATATAAATATATATATATATATATATATATATATATATATATATATATATATATATATATATATATATATATATACTCTGCACTGATAATTCCCGAAAGGATTAAACACTAGTGTCTATAGTAATTAATATACAGCGTAATCGCGTTGACACACCGGTTCTCGTCAGCTCACCAAAGTTAAGCAATGTTGAGCCTGGTTAGTACCAGATGGGTAACCATTTGGGAATTCTAGGCGCTGTATGTGCTCTCCGCTGATCTCGGCATTTGTTTCCAGTCGTCCTGTACATACATTCAATTGCCATTGGTATTTAACAATGTCGACTTAGGAGAGGTGTGGTTGGAGATTGCGCACCCCCTGTCACAAAAATTTCACGCTAAGGAACCCCTTCGTGGGTATCCATAGTCTGTCAAAGTCTGAAGGAGCCCCGGTGTGTATAGATATTAAATAATTATTATAATAAATAATTATATATATATATATATAATGATGATTGCAACGTCTTGTCAAACCAGTGTCACTCCCTTAGTCACTGAAAGCCCATGTGTCCGAAAATGACTTTTTTATTCCTGCCAGCGAATTTACACGCTCAAGTAGACATAAAACTGAATATAATCATTGGTATACATACATATATAGGCATACACGCATACATACATATATACACATACTTACACATACACAAATATACACATACATATCTATATACATATATATACATACACAATACATAATATACACATAAAAATATATATGCATACATATATACATATACCCATAGATATACATACACATTCACATGTACATATATATATACATACACATATACATACATACATGATGATTGCAACGTCCTGTCAGACGAGTGCCACTCTCTTAGACACTTAAAGTCCATGAACCCCAAAATGACTTCCATCGCCACGAGACCATTTTGATAGTAAAATGCCTGAAGGAATATCTGTACACAGATGATGTTACAGAGTCCTAGCTTTGTACGGCAGCTAAGTCTCTCTCTCGGTTCAAAATGTTGAGAACCAGCAACAACCAAGAGCAAGATAACCAGTAACAAGTTAAACTGCAGACCAGCTTAATGCGCGTACTGGCCTCCCGCTTTATCGTTTTTTAAATCAAATATTTGCTTCTCCTAGAAAGGTTGCCTTCACCACAGCTTACGGAAGCCCTCTCCACACCAACACACACAAACACACATACATACATACATACATGCATACATACATATAATGCTGGCAGATCAATTATCACATGCTTCCAGCATTTCAGGCCTACACGCGTCACAACTTTTCTATCGATCGCCGCGGAACTATTTTTATAGACAAATGTCTGAGGGAGTATCTATACAAGATGATGTTACAGTTTTAGATTTGTACGACAGCTTAGTCTCTCTCTCTCTCTCGATTCAAAATGTTGAGATCCAGCAACAAGCAAGAGCAAGAAATCCAGTTACAAGTTAAAATGCCGACCAGCTTAATGCGGGTACTGGTCTCCCGCTTTATGTTTTTTAATCAGAAATGTGCTTCTCCTAGAGGGGTTACCTTCACCACGGCTTACGGGAGCCATCTCCGCCCCACATACACATGGAAATAAACACATGCACGAACACATACATGCATACATACAGATGCATGCAAACATACATAGGATGCTAATGGTTGGCACGAATAAGTGGATTTTACATGAATAAAAAAGAAAAACAATCCAATACGCACTGCTCGTAGAAGATGCAGTCATTTTTTACGCCGCCTATAAAACTTTTAAATTTAAGATGCGTCCACAACGGCACAAATCTTTAACGTTCATGTCCACGATGATGATGGTTGGTACAACTAAGTTAATTTTACATGTATAAAAACGAAAAATGCACACAGCTGGTAGAAGAGACAGTTATTCGCTTCGCCGCCTGTACAACTTCATATATATATATATATATATATATATATATATATATATATATATGTGTGTGTGTGTGTGTGTGTGTGTGTCATTTCGTGTGTTTGCATTTTTTCCTAATATGTCCCAAAACGGCTGTACCTATCTTTTGAAAATTTCATACAAAGTTAATATATATATGATTATCAGTCTGCTTTTATATATTTCGTACAGAAATTCACCCGATAAGTATCGAAAATTGAAAAAAATCCGATCTTTAAAATAGTCTTTACTCTCTTCTAAACAAAAGGATAATTTATATAGGGGAATATTTTATGATACACCAGCCAAGGGAAAGAAACTCTCAGCGAATCATTTCTTGTTTAAAAAACAGATCAAATAAATTATCATCTAGAGATATATGCCAGTGGTTGAGCATTTGATTACAGATCGGATGATCTCCTGTTCAAACCCGCATGTACTTCATTTTATTTTCATTTTTATTATTATAAATGAGTTCAATTTACGATAAAAGAAGAAGTAATATTTAAAATTGCCGTAAATCATTTCTTCATTTGCATATTTTAAAATCAAATAGTAATTCGAAGTAGCTTTTCTAAGGAATTCATCGTAAAGACCAAATATAAACTGACGTGGTATTTTAAACAAACACAGACGAAATTTAATGGGGGAAATTATCATTATTTATTTATTTATTGCTAAAATGTACATTGCCCCTCTTTTATTATATACAGGGATTACGAAAAATATTTCTTCGTAATCCCTATATATAATAAAAGAGGCGCAGAAAGTTCGTTCTAGACCAAAATACCGTAGGTTTACAACAAATGACGCATGCAAATTCATTAGGTTTACGCTATTAGTCATTACCTTATATAACTATTTGACGACATTTAAGACACATTAATTCGTTATATTAAAACATCACATTCAGTTCTAGGAGTATCATCATCACGATCGTACCGATATACAATGGAAGTAGTCATTCATTGATTGAGATTGTCGGACTGACTTCCTCATCTTGGTTGTTATCGTCACAACGCTTCGACCTAGTGACATATGGCCGAGTTGTCTTAGACGTTGTATCAAAGTTTACAGTTACCCAAAGGTGCTGAGTTCAATCCTGAACGAAGTAAGTGAAAAGTAACATTCAAAACAGAGAATCAGCAACTATGTCCCAGAGCCTAGCTGGAGTCCGAACACGGTACCCCCGTAATAATAATAAAGGGTTGGGTTCGAGACTCCTAACAAACGGTTCCCCAGTTCGATACAAAACACCTGATGA